>NC_079893.1:12208660-12365247 GCF_024868665.1 Triplophysa rosa | reverse complement strand
TGTGATAGAATTATTAATATATCTGACTAAAGTATAACTATATATATATATATATATATAAGTGTGACTGACTAAAAGGGACAATGCAAAAAAATAAAAATGTATTTCTTCCACTATGGTAATTTGTTTGTATTTCAACACTTTTATGTCCGAGTGAACTCTTCAAAGAAGCTGCAGCCTGAGATGTTAATACGGTTTATGAATTATTCACAACAAATTGTTATTTTCTTTAATTCTTAATTTTTTTATTATTTTGATTTGCGGGCATTTCTCATAGAATATTGTGATTATTTGCAATAAATATGATTTATGAATTAGCATATCATGTAGTCAGTTCTTCTACAGTTTAAAATCAATTGACAATCCTGATATTTATGGTTGTGTGATTTTCTTGCTAAACTTAAAGCACTGCCAAACACAACTGGCCATTTACTAGAGAAGTACCGCATTTAGTCTTTAAAAGTAAAAGTGTGTAAACTGCTGAAAGATCATTCTAAGTACAGGTTTCTGAACATCAGCCAATGTTTTTGTATGTCCCTTTACAACACTCAAACAACAGCTGGTAAGAGCTCTCTGAACACACACACACACACACACACACACACACACACAAACCACCAGCACTCATACGATTCATACAGAAGAATACACAGAGACTAATGCAAATGACAAGCATCATCAGAGAGCACATACAGCTTTCTGATAATAACACCCATATGACCTGAACAGAGGGAGCCACACATTTCCAACCAGTTACGAATTTAACTTTTATGCAAAATTGGTATATCGCATAAAACATTAAAGAATTAGGTCAAAACAGTCAAAGAGAACAAAATGCTTTTTTTTTAAATGCATATAATATATAGAGAACCCATATTGGCCATTGGTCAGGCAAACAGATTAGGATGCTGGCTGGCTAGTATTATTATATAAACACAATGCCACAGTTGAGGCGCTATCAATCTACCAGTGCCTAATTTATAGCTGTCTCTGTATATTAATGTGGTAAAGGAGACAATATTTTAACATTAAAAATGACACGCTTTAACTTTAAAATGATCATCCATCTTTATGTAGCACTTCAGTGTTGTGTAATAGAGACAGGCAGTTACGGCTTCCAGGCCAGAAGAAACACAAGACCTTGTAGCAATAACGAGAAGTATTTCTATTAGGTAACTGTTTGGACGGCAGTACGTGTAGTTCTGCGCTGTGGCATTTCTGGAACGAACAGTCAAGTCTTTTACAGCGCTTTTGATGCTCTTGGACTACACTGAAGACTTCTACAGCTGTGACCAATAACAGAATCGCCATTAAATCGGGCTTGCGCTTTGTTGAGAGACAAGTGTCCGTTTAAGTTGAGAAAAAACACACTCAGGACCCGGCATACACCCGTGAACACCGAGTCCTGAGGTTTGTCAGATTTATATGTTGACAGCTTTTTGCACTTACTTAAGAGTGCTGGGATTCAGTGCGAGTCCGTTATGTATTCTTGCCTTATGTGGGAACATAATATTCTAATGGTGAGGTCACATGATCATATTTGAGGAGAGCCCAGTACTTGTTAGTGTCTACATACTACGCATGTAACTGCTGACATTATCTAAACTGTGAGGATGAGTCTGTGTCGTGTCTTACAGCGAACAACTTCTCGGTTTCCCACAGCCCGTCTGTAGGCTGCGTGTCTCCATGAGAGGACCACAGACGTCTGCGATGTCAGAGGTCATCAGTGTTTGCATTCTCCTCTCATCTCCTCATGCATTCTTTCTGTTCAAACAACGACAGCTACAGCCGTATATTCATGCCTCTCAGCTCACACAGTGCCTTTCATCACAGCTGCTAATGTGGCTACTGTTCAGTACCTCTAATGTAGGTGTAGACCAGTGGTCCTTATACGTTTCCTCTGTTGGGCTATATTAAAGTGATAGTTCACACAAAAAGGAAAATTCTGTCATCATTTTCTCACCCTCTTAGCACCACACTCAATGGTAACAGCTTTGCTGAAAAAACAGAAACCCAATAGAAACCATCACAGAAATTCTAATGGTTTCCATTAAAATACCACTATGAACTAGGGGTGTCCTTAAGGATTTACATAGTCGAATCAGAATTGGCACGTCTTGCCATATTGTCGACTGATAGTCGAATCGCACGTCTTGCCATATTGTCGACTGATAGTCGAATCGCACGCGCTTGCATGTGGGGACGACACCAGGTGGTTAACAAGGGTACAGCGCAAAGTGCAGCGCAACATTGATGCACCAAAAAAGCAATCAAACATTATTTACAGAATTTGTTTAGAACAGAATATACCTTTATAATAAATAAAAAACGAAATAAAAAAAACGAAATAAGCCAGATTCAAGTCACAATGTGCGAAATAAATTTGTTTAGGCAAAATGTCTGAAATGTAGGGGAACATATTTTCAAAACACAAGCATCTTACCATTTAAACCAGGGGTGTCCAAAGTCAGTCCTGGAGGGCCGGTGTCCTGCAAAGTTTAGCTTCAACCCTAATCAAACACACCTGAACAGCTAATCAAGGTCTCACAAAGCAGACTAGAAACTTCCAAACAGGTGTGTTGAGCCAAGTTGGAGCTAAACTCTGCAGGACAGTGGCCCTCCAGGACCGACATTGGACACCCCTGATTTAAACAGTCAAAAAGTCCCTTTCACCTTTTTCCTGCGCACTCTTTCTCCGTCCTCCTGACACGCACGCTTGCTTTCAGTGCAGAGAATGACAAGTTCAGGAAGTCTGCGCCATCACCTTGCTTGCTCTATGCGGTGATTTTGGTTATAGTTATATTTATTATTTGTATTATTTTTTTATATCATGCAGCGCAAAGTTCAGTCTAAGCAGAACCACATGCATTTACAGACGAAGTGTTAATTCATATTTATGCCCAAACATTCAGTAAGTGACAATTGTTTCATTTGCGAGTCATCTGCGGGTGTGTGCGGAACGTCCTGCTTCTCTATACTGCGATCCTGCGCTGAGTCATAGCCAGACCTCACGCTTATATGCGCCGGGGGTTTCGGTACCCAACCCTAAAAATGTCCCATTTCTTTTCATCATAAATAATATTTTTGGTGCCGCAGTGCGTGCCCGTCTGCTACGCCACTGCCCATATAACCAAAATGGCATGATCCCCATTGCATAACACCTCTGCGAAGATTCGACTGTGAGATTGGTAGTCGAATCAGGCTCCTCCTATTGAAGCATCGAATCTTCGACTATTCGGGGTCACCCCTACTATGAACCATTCGCTTTTTCCAGTAAAACTATTACAACATTCCTTTTGAAATAGTTTGACACATTTCTCTGACTGAGAAAGCATGATGCCCTGTATAGGTCTTTCTCATCTTGTTTAAAACATTCATTAATTGGTCCCCTAGTAAATGATGGGGAGAAACCAGATATTGTTGCCAAGCCCCTTTATTTTCCACTGCTAAAGTGAATGGCTGTCTAATAACACATCCAGCTAATTTAAGTTGATTGAAATCTTAAAAATTCAAGTTTATTTATTTTTCTTTCTGGCTGTTGCAGCAACTCTCATGTGACACGCACGTCATTCAGTAGTGGAAAAGGAGTTAATGTAATAATCTTAAATGGTTTTTCATGACCGGTACAGGTTAATTTAGCATGCAAGTTTAATCCTTTTTTATTTGTTTAATTGGAGGAAAAATGAAATGTTATCTTTGGACGGCACAGCTTTTTGCAGGCTGGCCACACTCGGTCAGTGGACTACGAATTGAGAACCGGTGGCATGGACTGCACTTTTACACCACACTGTGTGCAAATCCTTTACAGAACTCTGGAGTCTGATACATTAGCTTGGACATGTGGGCCGTAGTGAGCTTGTGAGGTTGATTTTCCATTGTTAAAATGGATTTTTCTATTCCTGTTTGTTGGCTGATTTCCCATTTAAGTGTGCTTTGATTAAGTATGCTTTTTTAAAGGGGTCATATGACACGGCTAAAATGAACATTATCGTTTGTTTTAGATGTATTGCAATGCGTATACACGATTTAAAGTTTGAAAACACTGTATCTCCTCTTTGCCCCGCCTCTCTGAAACGCGTGGATTTTTAACAAAGCTCATCGCTCTGAAAAGCGAGGTGTGCTATGATTGGCCAGTTAACCAGTGCGTAGTGATTGGTGGAATACTGCAAGCGTGTGACGGAAATGTGACGCCTCTTACCATATTTGGAACATCAGGTTCCAAAGCAATTGTGCTGACAGGTACGCCCACCTTACTTGCGTATACATTTGGGCGGTCTTAGTCAAATCATACCATGAACTGATGTAGATTTGTAGGGGTGTTGTTACACGAGGCGTTTCAGACAGGTCTGGGTGAGCATTCGCTTTTAGATAGAATGCATCTTTTTTTCCGACACTTGCAATTTTACGTGTCTAATACATGCATGGGCAACTTATAACACACCAAAGACACAGAAAAACACATATTCGCGCCATATGACCCCTTTAAATGCTTTGTTTGTTTGAGTAAAACACCCTTAGCAACATTGGGTCAACCATGGCCGGAATGTTTGTGGCACATTGGGGGAGATGTTTAGGAAACCTGTTGAACCTTTTGAAATATTGAACCTATATTGTAATATATGTGCTGATAAATGCTCAGACACTTCACAGAAGCTTTAAAGATTAAGACTGGAAAGTTAAAGATTATTAGTTGTTTACAAGAGTTCATCTTTAAAATATGATTTGGGTTTGTGAACCCACATCCGCATGTTTATTTCTATTCCAACTTTCGATATGAAATGGAGTGCATATGTCTGCACAGCATCCACTAGTGTTGTCATGAGCTGCTTCACGATCACCTCTCCACCTCTGTGATGTCATGAAATAGGGAGTTAAGTTGAGTGGAGCCTGAGAAATACAGTAAACCAGTGCAGCTGATACACACATGGGAATTTGGTCACATACTGTGCAAAACAGCAGCCTATAGATGTGCACGTGCGCATGCGTGTTTGTTGTGGGACAGGATAAAATAGGAAAGACGGTAGAAATAGCCTTGGATCTCTCCTTCACAGGCATTCGTTCAAGCATGCACTGTGAATACATGGAGAAATTAATTTTCAGCATGGGTGCAAGTCAATGGCCTCTCTCGCTCGCACACACACAATCAGTCTCTTACCCCGTCTGCATTTCAAACCAACCTCTGACAAGGACGACAAGTTTAGGACATCCATCATGGAAATCAGTGACCCCAGATATCAACATTCACACCAACAGCAGAGCATCTTAATTTACTGCTCCTTCATATGACTCTCCTGCTAAACTTCTGGGAATTCTCAGGGTCACCTTAAATGTACCCCAGCTGTAATAGACAGATAAAGATCTCATGAGTGATATTGGCCTGGCCTTTTCTAAGGTTATGATCCACTGGAAACAGGAAAGGTCACTATACGGTACAGCTACTTGAAGCTCTGCTCTTTTTTTTGTGTGTAGTTGGTTCATGATGACCAATGTGAAGCCAAAGACAATATTAATATTAATATTGATTTACTTAGCACGTTGTAAGCTTCCTGTGCTTTAGCTTTTTGAAACTTTGGAGAGTAAAACCTCTGAAATATTGCATCTTTGAACATGCATCCAGATGGACATTTTTGTTCAATGCGGCACATTTTTCAGTTAAAAGAACAAAAACGTCTTTTAGTTAAAAATGGTCCTGTCCAACTTTTATATCTGGATCACTGTATTTATATCTATGTCAATTTTTACATCATTTCTACACTGTAAAAATATTATTAAGTCATGTCAACATATATATTTACATTACATTAACTCAACAAAATAAGCAAAACATCTTCAGCTTGATATAGCAACTTATTACTAACAAAATTAAAAATAGGAGTTTGAAAAGCTAATTTGATTATACTTAAACATTTTAGGCAGCATTTTTTGTCTTCAGTTTAATCCCTACAGTTCATGTCTTTGCCAACTTCTGAATAACAGTTTTTAACATTTCTAGCCAAATTATTGCAAAAAAATCGAATTAGAAAGAGTTTTATTGCCTTTACACACACAAGGAGTTTGTCTTAGTGACAGAAGTTTCCAGTGCACAAACAGGATAAAAAGTGATAGTCTAAATAAATATGTATTAAACAACACATGACAAAAAGAACAATATTTGACAAAAGGACAACAGACAGTATATTGTATGTACAAAATGTGCTATAAAAACAATTATAATTTTCTATATGCAAATGTCGCAAGGGAATTCAATTCAATTCAATTCAATTTTATTTATATAGAGCTTTTCACAATGTGCATTGTTCCAAAGCAGCTTTACAGGAGCAAATAAGAAAAACACAGAAAGGTAAAACACAGCACAGTGCATGGTGTTTATAGACCAAGCAAGATCATTATAATAAATAATATCTAATAAATAAATGAATAAATAAATAAATAAATGCAGTCTCCCGGTGAGCAAGCCAACACTGCACTGCTCTGCTGTGGCGAGGAACCCAAACTCCAATGCTGAATAATGGAGAAAAAAAAACCTCGGGAGAAACCAGGCTCAGCCGGGAGGGCCAGATCTCCTCTGACGTGTCATGGCTGCACTCAGTGACCCCGACCAAAGCCACCGAGCAACGTCCACGAAGAACAGGGAGAGCCCACGAGCCGCGACCCAGGAAGCCCCACCCGCCGAAACCGTGCAGGTCCAACCCGGTCTCATTCCGCGATCAACAACAGACAACAGAGGAACAACCAGGGAATGTGGATATCTGTATGATATATTAAATCAATAACGTACGTAAAATAAATATGAGTATATATAGTTGGGAAATACTATAGTATTTGCTAATCTGAGTTCCTTTGCATACAAATTGTTCAGATAAACAGGAGGACTTAAACCACACACACAAGGGTCTCCTACACACTCGTACTCAGTAGAGGAATACATCATTACCTGATCAGTCACTCTCTATAGACTTAAGGAGCTCAGAGTAAAAGTTAATTAGCACGGCCATCTATTCTAATCATTCTTTGTGTGGTGTGGACATACACGCTCACACACATGTGTTCGTCTTACGCTCAAACCGGAGTGAATCACAGTCATTCGAGAGGCCCTGCCACTCCTGAACAGCTATCCAAATAATTCTCTCTACTGAACCTCAGCCAAATGCATTCTGGGATGGGGGGCTGCTCTGCGACCTCTGATTACAGGCTGATCTTTGACTCCCCAAGATTTGCTTGTGAAATTATGTAGATTGTCATTTTTAGTACAAAGAGTAAAATTATAGTTTGAAGTTAGCAAAGCTTTTATCATTTATGATGACATCAGAAGACAAAATAAAAGATAACGTACCGTCACCTGATCATCTGATTATAAAAATGATGTTTTCATATATTGAGCACAGAATGAGCACAGAATCCTGAGATTAGCATATCGGAATTGAGTATTTCCAAGAAACATGTAAACACAGTAAGGCTTTAGAATGATTTTACCCTTCTGAACCAAATAATCTCTATACCAATAGATAAAATCAAGAATGTTTGCACTTTTCTCTGTACCCCTGTGCAGTTTTCTTACCAGTTCTCAAAGCCTCTATAGGCTCATTTTAAGAATGCAGATGTATGTGTTCCACACATCCATGTACTTTATTTGTGTTTTCTATGTCATTGTGTCACAGTCTCAATGTCAACTTTGTCGCACATAGACCGCATCCGCGATGACTGCCACCACAATCTCTTTTAATCAATACTGCACAGTCCAGCTGCCAATCAAATATTCCCTCCTGCCCAAGTGTTCACCATCTCACTCTGCAGCTCTTGACAGCCCCGCATTCAGATGCAAAACAGTCAGATTGATTTGTTATGTGGCATTTTAACATGGCCACAGACAGGTTACCCCTAAGTCCTTAAAATGTTTTTAAAGGGCTGCTAAAGACAGGGAAATGGTCAATGAAAGCCATAAAGAGAGATCTCGTCTCGTAAAAAGACATGTTTGAAAGTATCATTAGTGTCCTACCTTACTGCAGGTATTCTCCGTGCCTGGAAATCTAGTCATAATCATAAAAGTAGGGGGAAAGAATGAAGGATCTCTATAATAACAGAGTCTTCGATGCTGTTTTGTGTTCCAATGAGCTCGTCTATTAGCGTATAAAACTGAAATTTGGAGCTTTTAGAGATGACGTTCCCATGATTTTCAGACAATCTCCCAGCTTGAGGTTCCTGTGGAGAGAGAGAACAGAACAGACCCAGACAACTCTCCCCATGTCACTGAACTTAACGTCTGCCAGCTATTACTGGACGGCACCATTACGCAAGTCTGCTTAGCTCACCGACAATACGTTAGCTTCGCCAAAAACGAGATGAGTATGTGAGTATAATGAGTTCAGAAACCAGAATCTGCTCGCCTCACATGTCACTTAAATGACTTCCATTTGCTTCCTAAGTATTTTGTGCATGTTTATTTCTTCGAATGCAGAACTCATTGTGTTGTTGCTTTGTACTTTTATGCTTTGTTGCATTTGTAAATGTTCTACTTACAATGGTAGCGTTTTTCTGGTGTAGTCTTGGTACCTTGCTCCACGATCGCCAGCACTTTTGCACACACAAATACACATTTCCATAATGCTGATGATTCCCAGTGGATTTGATGGGACATACTGCCTCTACTAATTGGCACATCAATAATGTTCTCCAGATATGAGCGTGTCTTAATGAGCTGCATCTTACATACTCTAGGGCAGTTTTTGTACATATACATGAATTAAAGAAATAGTTTGCCAAAAAATGAAAATTCGGTCATTATTTGCTCACCTTCTTGTCGTTCCAGACTCATTTGGGTTATTTTTTCTGTGGAACACAATAAGCACAATGCTTAGAATTGTTATTTAGCTCTTTCTACACAACCGGAGTTCATGGTGTCCATGTCTGTTAAAGGGATAGTTCACCCAAAAATCAGAAAACTCCCATAGTATTTATGTTCCCTACTATGGCAGTAAATGGAGGATGAGATCTGTTTGGTTACTGAGATTCTTCCAAATATCTTTATTTGTATTCAGCAGAACAAAGGAATTCAGTAAACAAGTCCTGTAAATACCTGTAACGTAACGCATTCAGGGATATTTTTGATGCGAGTCTTCTGTCATTTCTGGCATCTTAACCTGACATTTTACTTACATTTCTTTTTTAATATGCACGTATGCCCTCTAGGTTAACATATGTGGCGTAGTCATTTTTAAAAAGGAATCCAATGTTGTACACATCTCTCCCTCCTCTTTTGATGAAAGAGCATGGGTTCAGAGTGACACGCCTGCCTCAGGAGACCCTACCAAACGCTCTCTGCATCCCTGATGAGGTCAGGCCTCCCTGAGCAGGGTTTCCATCTCATTCCTGATTTCAGAGTACCTTGATTAACATAAAGGTCCTCTGGAGAGTTGGCGTCCAATAACATCGCCCCCTCCTCTTTGTTTCCCCCCGCTGATTGACACAAGATGGCGGCCCACATTAAATGCCCATCAGCCCTGCATTAAGTTTGGAAACGGACAAGTCGTGGAACAATGAGGGGTCGACCCATTCACGTAATAAACTGGAAAAATCTCCCCAAAGGCTTAAATTGGAACAGGTCCTTTTTAATAGAATAGTTGTGGATAAATAAATGCATGGCTTATACAATGAATGGTTGAAAACATGAAAAGAGAAAAAACTCCAATGTTTAGTTTGATTTGTTCAGTTTAGTTTTGGTTTTTGCTTCGATTTGTGTTGCTTTTTGTTATGTGCTTTGTTTTGCTTCGCTTTCCTTTTTTGCTTTGCTTTTTTGTTTTGGTTGTTTTGTTTTGTTGTCGTTTCGTTTCATTTTTGGTTACCATACATTTCAAAGCAATACCTTTTTTTGCTTCTCCACATCACATATGCATTTGGTCTCTCTATCCTGTAACAGCTTTTCTAAAGCAGTGGTTCTCAAACTTTTTCGTTGTAAGGCCCCCTTTGTGTAGAGTGCATCGCTTTGCGGCCCCCCAAATAAAGACTTATAATCTTAAATGTAATATTTTTATTTAAACAAAAACATATTCGGTTATACAATGCTGAAACATCAATTCGTTTTTCTGGTGGTCTTATTTTTCTGATGTTTGATTGCATAAAATCTATGATCAATTTCTATATTTCATAAAATGCCACAAAATCTGTGGCCCCCTGGATCCATCTCGGGGCCCCCCCAGGGGCCACGGCCCCCAGTTTGAGAACTACTGGTCTAAAGTACACTTACATGAGCTCTACTGCAACGTATCTAAGCATCTAAATTCAAAAGGTATCTCATTGGGTTTCATCTCAACTTTTCCTGGCTTGTACTGTATCGCTCCTTGTTGTCACTCATGAAGTTGTCGCAATCCAGTTTTCTGTCAAGCTTGTTGTCATATTGCAAATGTCACATGTCACAGCATCTCTCATTGCCCTTTTGTTTTAAAGTTCTAATTAAGAAAGCTGGGAGTGCAAATTAAGCGGAATTAGCTGTCAGCCAATTCACATTTAAGTGAGTGATGCTAAGACCCTTCCGGTAAGCGTTTAAATGATATAAATTGCAGTTTAAGTGCAGGGCCTAATGTTTGTCTTGAAATTAATGTGACACAAGGCAGCAATGACAATCAAGGCTCTTCTCATACTCATTTGGGCTCGTTTAGAGGCCTTTGTGCCCACAAAGCTTTGAGCAAATTAACACAATTGCTGTTTTTTATGAGCAGTCATAAACGGAGGCCCTCCTTTGGCGGCTAATGAAGAGAGAAACAGCTTGTGTTCCAATGTTATGACAGTCGAAGAACAATCATAGCTCAGGAAAAAACAACGCTCTCAGACTCCCCACGGCACGTTGAGATGAGACTAAACAAAAGAGCTTAGATATCTCGTCGTGCTCATGTAAGATGATCTGCTTTGCTCCAGCGGTTCTGTCCTGGAAGCATATGCTTGTAATTTGTGTGTATTATGTCATTTGTGACTGTTGAAAGCACATTTTGACAGACTCCGTTACCCATGCTACTTAGTTACGTCCTCTGAGGAGCTTTACGTGAATTTACGGACATGTGAATTAAAAAAAAAAAAAATCTATCACAATCTGTCTCATGTTGTGCCGTATTCGCTCCTGTGCTTATTTGACCAAAGCATCTCTGCACAGCTGTTATTTTGTTTCTCTGTCCGTAGGCCTCAATGACACTGGGTTTCTCTGTTGTCTCTTCTCATAGGCTTTGGAGAGCGAGTTTGTTTCCTGTCAGCTGCATCAGTGGATTGATCTGATATTTGGCTACAAGCAGCAAGGACCTGAGGCCGTCAGATCTCTTAATGTCTTCTATTACTTGACTTATGAAGGAGCAGTCAACCTCAGCTCCATATCTGAACCCATGATCAGAGAGGTAAGTTTGTCTCTTTATCTCATGCATGAGCTCTGTTACGCAGCCTAGCGGTCTACCTAAGCTAGCATCCTAACAGTCATGCAACTTCCTGATAAGTGGAATGCTCTACATAGGCATCACCTTGCACAGTCTTCATTTGCATATTGCCACTCTAATGGCGCAAATCTCATACACCATCACTGACCTTTGAACAGTGCATTCTGGCATTGCCTTCTTCCTGAAAGTTGCGTTAGAATGAAATTTCTTAAAAAGCAGCAAAATTAAGATGCCCACCTTAATGGACAGCTTTTGCATCCACAGCTAAACATAAGATATATGAAATTGCTCCCTACCTCACTTGTTTTGGAACAGAGCAACATTCTCTCACAAACTCTTTCACAAGCATTCTTGAGGTCCAACATAACGCATTTTATAAATGTGTGAGCTTCAGAGACACTTTGTGAAACATTCGTTTAGCTGTTTTTCACGTGCGAGGCCTAAAGATATGCCGCAGGCTTAATATGAATCTTTTTTCACACTTTTCTTTCCCTCCTGTACCTCTTTCTCTCCCACACTCATTTATTATTCATCTTTTCCTGGCTGTGAGCTGGCATGTAGAAGAACAGCCTAGTTTAGACAGGGAATTACAGGTAGCTTACTAACTGGCAGCTACAGGTGTGCTTCAAACGACCTGAGGACGGCTTTTTCTGTAGGAATATCACTTATATTTAATACGTATATTGGACATGGACACTAGAGTTATTAATAACAAAGTTATTAAGACTCTGTCTACACTAGTGCGTTTTCATTTGAAAACGGAGTTTTCCGTTTCAAAACGCTCTTCGTCCACACTTGCGTTTTCAAGCGTTTCCCAAACGCTGCCCAAACGAAACGTCTGAAAACGCTTACCTCCATGTACTGCGCATGAGTAAAACTTAAGACACGTCAGCATGTGTCATTTCTGTCAGGCGTTTATTTGCTTTTTGCCTTATTATGTCACGGCAATGTGGAGCAATGACACAGTTTTTTTAAATAGACGGGCAATGAGGTAACTTATGCTGGATTCACACCAAATGCGAACAATCGCGTTCCACGCTCTTTATTACTCGCGGGAAAAGTTCGTTATTTTCGCGTGAGTCACGCGATCAGACAAACATTTTCAACCTTCGCGGAAGACGAGATCGAGGCGTGGTCGCGGCAATTGCGCCGCCTGATTCGCGTCATTCGCACCGCCTACCGCGAGTTCGCGCCTATACGCGCATTTACATTGACTTTGTATGTAATTTACTCGCGCAAAACGCTTAATTCGCGTTTGTTGTGAACCCGCTTTTAGAGATGTTGCTGCGGGTAACACAAGACTATAAAGCTGTGAAAGTGAAACTTAACTCACGCTCCGCTGCCAAACAATAACTGCGAGTAATTAAATATTCTGTCTCCTAAAATGCAATCTAAAGTATGCATGAACTGATATTAATGCTATCAAACAGGAGAGCAGCCGAAACAACTGCGTCACATGACGAAAAACATGTCATCGTTTTTTTTAACCCATCCGTTTATCCTCATCCACAACGAGAAAACGGCGTTTTCAAATGTATCCACTTTCGAGTGCATTTTCAAAAAGCTCCGTTTTCATTGACAAAAACGCTGTCTCAGTGTGGACCTTAAATCAGCCTGCAATGCAAATATTCCAAATTTTCCCCAAAATAACTGTGTTACTGATACTGACAAATGAGTTACTTGATGAAAGCAGATTTGGTTCTTCTTATTTAAAAAGAGGCAGAGCCTACAGAGAAGCTTGTTATTTATTTGTGCTAAATAGAGAGACTGTAATCTGAATTAATTTGAACCAACAGAATTTGTGCTTGTCAAAAAGTAAATGTTTAATTGTTTACAGTGTTACGTATTAAAGCAAAATGAAAGGCCTCGTGTTATGTTCTTACGATGATTTTATTGTGTTTTAAGGACACTTTTCCTCATCTTCACATAACACATCTAAATATAATGTAAAATAATACTTAACAAGAGCCTGTTGTTCGTTCTTGCTGTGAACAGATTCGAAATGAACCAGCGCTCTCTCAAGTGATCCACAAATAAATGACGTTTCCTAAACTGAGCGGTTAGTTTCGTTTTAAACGTCTCATATATCAAATTGTTCATCCTCGGGCTCAAGAAATCCGTAACAGCAAACAGCGACTCTTAATAATGTGCTCACGTTGCGTGTGTGTAAACTTGTCAATGACGACCTGGATAGTGTGCGTCCGCGGTAGCGGGAAACATCAGTGACACGTAAGTGATATGTGAGTGACCCAGCCTGCACTGGTGGCGGGCTCGCGTTCTACTCGTCTTTCCACATGAAATAACAGCTAGAAGAAATTCCATGTTTGCAGGTCGTGCATGCGCGAAATGCTTCGAAAACTGGTCACAAAATGCGACCATTTAGTCGCAGTCTGGAGCCCTGTATAGAAATGTTAAACCATCATTAAATTCATTAGGATCCTTACAGACACACCAGACTACTTACTCTAGAGGACAAAACACATTGCAAACAGTGCTTGTGTAAAGAAGATTTACTATCCAAAACTATCTGCTTTACATCATCCCGGGCGAGCAGGATGTTGGTGTTACTTAGCCTGGCATGGTGGTCTGATGTCCATTATCCTTGTGTTTAGTAGTCATGAAGACATGCTTTTTTGTTGTCCTTGAAGCATCAATGTCTTGGATGTGAGCTGAACAGAACTATAAGTACAGGGTATTTATGTATAGACCATTAGTAGCATATTTATTAAATGCAGTTGACTCTTGTACTCGGGTGTTGATTGTTCAGCCAACAAAGCGTTAAAAATACCTCTTGCCCAAATTTCAAATGGTTCTTCACTAAATTCATGATTCCAATTTCTGTCTGAAGCAAAATGATAGGTGTGTATGTAAGACATCTATTAATATTTCGTTCATGTTTAGAGAAACTAAAAGTTAAAAAGCCGTTACACCGTTAACTTTAAATGTCAAGTATCAAATCTTAAAACAGCTCTCCTGTTTTTCAATTTAGCTAAATATGGTTTCAGGTTAGAAGACGTTTATTGACCAATTGAAGGCGTTTGTATTACAATTATGATGAATGTATGTCGTTTTTCAACTTCAACATTTTGAGACATACACACGGACATAAAGTGGCGGATATTTTAGGTGTTCTGATGCTTGAAGTTCATAAGCAGTGTAGCTGTCTGAGTGTGAATGGCCGAGGTGAATGTGTACACTGGGACAGCAGGCTGGTGTCCGGGTGGCTCCAGTCTTCCTGCCCTTCATGCTCAGTGACTGAGGCTGATTAACGACTCGCCTCACCTTACTCCCATCTAGGTGATCCTGCTATCTCTTTATAGCTCTTTCCTTCCTTCCTTCCCTCTATCTATCTCTTCATCCCTCTATCTGATGCAGATTCATTGCCTATCTGCCCCAGTCATCTTTCTCTAGTTCAGCCATTACCCTGCACACTTCCTGTTTAATAAGCAGGGGTTAAATGGGATTCCTAACGCCTGACTGCCACTCTTCCATCCACAGGCCATTAGGAGATCAATAAATTCACACGGCCGCGTCTGCTATCACACTGTAATAAACACGCTTGGAAAAAGCTTTTAAAGGATCTAATGCATAAGAAGTGGGTGAGCAAGAGAGAACGCACATCGGAACAGGACTGACAGGGCTCAACATGAACCATGGCCCGGGGCCGGTGTGAAAGAGTTTCGGACAGTTGATAGAACTGTCACATGCCCTGTTGGCCCAGTGCTGCATTCCCATGATTTGGTGATCACAAGTGTTTTTATGTCTTGCAAATTCAAACATTTATTTAAGCATCAGTCGAGGTTGGGTAAATGCTTAACAAGTTAGTAATGTTTTGCACGATATGTCATCTTTTTTAGCAAGGGTTTAGATTGAAATGTTTTATAAATGATTTAGGTCATGCTGCAAAACTGACAATAATGCATGATTTTCTATATATGAAGATAGATATAAACATCGATTTGTTATAGATCCGTCTAGCAGTTTTTCACGTTACCTCATAGAAATCCTAGTGCCCCACTCCGTGCCCTAGTTTGAAGAACTAAATTAGAAAAATAAACAATCAGCGAGTTGTTGCTTTGGCTCTTAGAACAGTGAGGGTGTATGTTTGTCTGAAAGCAGCAGGCAGGGCATCAGATCTGTGTGTTCTCAGATGGCCTTTGTGGGGAAACCAACTGCTGGGTTCTGGTTTTTCAACATGCAGACCAGTTTGTGCAAGACTGGGATTTGTCAGACAGAGAAGACAGCTGAGTTTTCTGATGGCAGACTGTGCGTGTAATTGCGTCTCAATGTATGTTGAGTCCTGTATGCACGTGTGGAACGTCTCACGGCAGATTAGGGTCACTCAGGAGACTGGGCCATGTTTACTCAGACGATGATTACTTCCTGTCTTTGCCCTTTCACCACAAAAAAGAACATGACAGACACATAACGGTCCCTTTACACGTGAAATAAAAAGACTAACACACACACACATTCGCACACACACAGTCCTCGTTCATCCAATCAAGCAGACCCTTTTCTGAAGTCTGAGACTAATCTGACCTTTGAAATTCTTACATTTAGAGAGCAACCCTTCCCCAATCTCTTCTATGTATGTATGGAGACCCCATTATGCAAAATAAGAAAATTTGGTCACAGCTTGTTGTACAGCTAAATTGCCTTGTCAAGGGTTAGAGTAAATCAGGTGACTTGCGGAGCGTGACTGTGTGCGTCTCTGAATGCGTGTGCATACATACGGGGTATTTCCATCATTTAAATGTGTAGAATATAAAGAGACCTCATCAGATACGCACTAGTGATCCTAAAGAGATTGGCCCCTCTAGTATGGCTAGCACCCATATAAGTTTCTCTTCTCATTGGCTGGATGCTCTGACCTGAGCACTGCTGTATTGCTCTAATGTGCTAGTAAATGTCAGTAGAGAATTTAATGAAGATGGGTCAGGTGCCCGGGCAAGACGCATCAACATATTAGCCTAAATGGAACGTCATAAACTAACATCCTCGACCTTCATCCTGTCTTTGACGCCAACCCAAATGCTGCACTGCTGAATTGCATTTGTGCCCTGTGGATAGCAATACATTAAGCAAGACGATCTGTTTTTGAAGTATGTGTAACATTTGATTAATTTATTTAAAGTGTAATACTAGATTAGTCTACTTATTGTTAGCTTGTAAGTTGTACTTAAATTTGAGCTTTAAACTTGAAAACTCTCTGACATTGAAAACAACGCCACACATTGGGATCTGTTTTAGACAGCACCATTGATTTTATTTATTCAAAATGTTGTAAGTCACGTTTAGTTGTCATAGCCCATCGTTTAACAGATATATTTTTGTTGTCTGGCCAAATGATGTCAACAATACAACACGTAATGTTATTTTATTAATAAAAAACTTAAACAAATTATTTGCATTATTTGTTCGGAAAAAAACAATAGTAATTTAGCTTGTATTTGTGCGATTATACTGTACGTATGCTGCATTGTGAGATGTATACAGTGCAAGGTTTTATGTATAATTTGCACAAACTCGTTCTGCTCATGTTGCATTAATAAGGCGGTCAAGTGGTCTTTACTTCTATTCCTCACAGCTGCGCTTTTGGTGGTCAAATTCTTGTCTACTTGTTTGGTTGTCTACTTTCAAAAAGATTCTTGGAGGCAAAGGCCTCATGCATTACAGAGGCAAAGGCCTCATGCAAGAAAACACTGTTGCTTCAAAGAGAATTGCCCGGAAAAAACACATTTCATACTTAATAGGTGACGCAATGCGGTTTCACCAAACACCAAAGAATTCGGCAGAGAATTAAAGAATTGATGCCACACATAGTGTCAAAATTTGCTTTTGAGTAGAAATCAGCCAATCATATAATTGAAACGGGGTGTCTTCCCTTGCGTGGCCTCTTCTGAACCTCATTTCTTTAGAATGGTATTTCCAGACACAGTAGTCTGTCATCTGTGTTCCATCAATGGCTCTAATGAGATCACTAGTGGATTTACACTATATAAAGAAGAGTTTGTGCGGTGGAGTCTATTGTTACCAGCGGAGTGGGCTGAATCAGATCAAAGCGGGAGAGAGGGATGAGAAAAGAGAAGGAGAGATAAAGAGCTAGGAACATACGGAAAGGATTGATGGGCGGCCCGAGCAAAGTGGAAAAAGAAAGAGGCGGAAGATTGAAGAAATACAATGAGAGAGATAGTCTCCTCACTTGCTTTCATGAATCCAGCCTGAGCAGTCAGACGAGAGCTGGGACATTTCTGCCATGCCTCTCTCTCTCTCTCTCTAGCGTGGGATCAGCCTGGTTTCTCTCTTGAATCATGGAAATCCCATCTGAAATTCACACTGATCTAACGCACATCACACACAGCTGTACATGACCACACTGCACTGTGGGATAGCGAGATACTTGCACTCAAAGGCAGAGACAAAACCACATGTATAGGATGTGAGAACTCTGCTCTTTTTTCATGGTTGAGGTCAACTTTCTCTCTCCTAAATGTACAGTATGTACATTTTTGTGTGATATTAATTTATTAATGCAGTACATGCCGATTCTCAATCAAAATTGTTTCGCATGTCTCTTTAGGTGCTGTGGAGTGAAGAAATAATGCAAAATACAATGAATAAAATAGAAATTAAATCCCAATACAATTATAATATTTATAAAGAAAGTTTTCAAGAATTTTTTGTTTATATGACAGTTTTCGTTTTACAATGAGTCACAAATTGATGTCCAGTCTAAACAATCCTAAGGCAAAACCAGATTAAAGTAATAGTTCACCCAAAAATGAAAATTCTATCATAATTTCCTCACCCTCTTGTCATTTCAAACCTTTATGACTTTCCGTGTTCTGCAGAACACAAAAGAAGATATTTTGAAGAAAGTTGGTTACCGAACAGCACTGGCCCCCATTCACTTCTATTGTATAGAAACAAAACCAATGCAAGTGAATGGGGGGCAGTTAACGACATTCTTCAAAATATCTTCTTTTGTATTCTGCGTCATGATTCTTCGTATTCTGAGTCATAAAGGTTTGAAATAACAAGAGGGGGAGTAAATGATGACAGCATTTTATTTTGGGGTGAACTGTCACTTTAAAACCAGTTCTTAAACAAACAGTCTGGTTCACAAAAATATAGTTCGATTTTAACTCTTTACCATTATTATCATCATTATTTCCACCTCTCTCTCTCTCTCTCTCTCTCTCTCTCTCTCTCTCTCTCTCTCTCTCTCTCTCACGCACTCACACACACATTACTTTGAGTGTGTATTAGTTGATATAGTCCAGGGCAGGTTAGCCACTGTCTCAAGGTGATATTTATAGTCCAATATCTCTTCATTAGTGCCACCAAAGCCCCTAACCCTCACTCTCTTTCTCTCAGGCAGTGGAGTCTCAAATCAGAAGTTTCGGACAGACGCCCTGCCAGCTGCTAATCGAGCCCCACCCCCCACGCAGCTCTGCCATGCAAGTGGTGAGTAACACACAAACACTGTATCACTGTCTAACACAGACAACCGTTATGATCAGAGTGTGCTCCACGTCAGACACTCTTTCTGAACCACAGACACTTCAACCAAAGTTATTATTCTCATCTAATAATCTAATTACATAAGAAATGTGGGGGAAATGTGAGTGAATGTAGCCACAAATTCCGGATTGAGGGAACAAAATGGGAAGATTCAAAAATATGTCGCTGAAAAATTCGCATTGGTTGACCACTGATCTGAATATTTGGCAGAATGCGTCCTATTTTATGGCTGTTCTGGCCCTGAAAGTTTATTATTGATTTTGCAACTATAACATTGGTATGAAAATTCACTTTTTCCCAATGAATTTGAAGTGAACATCAAAAAACAAAGCCCTAGAAACAAACGTGCTGAAGCAGCAATCTAGTATTTATGCACACTGTCTGATAGATATGTCTGTAAATCGATCTAGTCACTGCTTTCTGCTGTACTTGTACCTTCACTCTCCGTCCTCCAGCTCTTCTTCTGTCCTCTCTCATCGAGCCCTGAGCGTGAGAAAGGGTCCCAGAACTGAGTTGTGTGGTTGAGCTGAGAGCTCGGGGGTGATGGGGTCTTAAGTCTAGAAACTGAGATGCTGTGGGTGATGGCCTAGAAACCCCCATTAGCTGTGTGTTTCTGCGGCGATGACAGCCCCTGCCTGAGACCTGCGCAGAAACAAAACTCACACACTCTCTCTGAATGTCCGCATGCAGATACACTTATATGCTTTGACACAAAACTTTGTGACCTCCCTACGGAGGCAGCTTTTAAAGGCATCGTAGTTTCCCGACTTGAGGACCGTTCCAAAAGGTCCTTATTATAATGCCTCCTCAGACACCTAATTATAGGCCAGTTTTAAGGCTTAATAATCCCACAATCCACAGTACAGTCTAAAATCTCACTGTGAAAAACTGGTGTCTTTTCTGTTTCCATAGCAGATGTCATGATGACAGATAAACAGAGAAGACGGCATTGAGTGGGGTATTGTGGGTTGTCTATACTTGCTCTCTCTCTCTCCCACGAGTTCCCATGGTGTGGAAAATACTTTTATTTTTGGCCTGGACGAGTCATGGAAATGAATTAATTCTCGAAAATGTAATCGAAGTATGTCATTTTTTACAGTAGCTAATTTAATATGCAGAGACATGTAGTCAACCAATGGCTTGAGTTGAGATGATCTGTTTTTCAAACACTGGCAGAATGTTTTCACAACGTTATTTAGAACCTTCTCAGAAGTGGTAGTAATCTACTGTATACAAGTTAATGGTTTTCGTAACATTCTGTGTCTTTTTCTATCTGATCTATTTTGACATATAAATCAATATAGGCTATATTTGTCGTGTTGTATACTTTCCCTAACAACAAAAGCAAAATTTTCAATTCTGATAATTTCTTTGAAAGTACTATCAAATTACATCTGGTTCATACACTCCATGCTGTTTATCTTTCTCTATCCCTCCTCCATGCCTCTGGAAGGTTAATAAGAGTAGATCCTCTGTTTAATGGCACTCACGGGCTGAACACTGTTTAAGAGGCACTAGCTGTCTGTCTAATTTACTGCAGGCACACCAATTAGCCCTGTGTCTCCATACCGTGTCTTAAAATCACACACACACACGTCAGGATTAGACATAACAGACATAAGACACCAGTTAGATTGGATTAAAGTAGAGTTTAATGGTGATGTTGAGATGTTTCATACGAAGATATGTACCACAGATATGAGTGTGAATAGCTGTTCTATTTCTGTTGTGTTGTTCTGAGGTAGACGGTTTACTTTAATGTGATTAATTCATGCATTTATGAATGTTATTAAAAAGCAGCATCCAATCAGATCGCTCTTAAAGAGTGACAGTGCAGCTGCCCACCTTTGATCTCTTGCCTTTACAAACATAGCCCTGCCTCAGTGAGGAAGTTAACTTGATGGTTGGATGACTTTGCTGCAGAGTAATCAGACAGCTGTGCGTGCCGTGTATGTGTACATATGTGTGGGTACGTGTGTGTGCGTACTCTTTAGCTTCTCTTCATCTGCCGACTTAAAGTGATAGTTCACCCAAAAATGAAAGTTCTGTCATCATTTGCTCACCCTCATGTCATTTCATACCTGTATAAACACAAAGAAAGATATTTGGAAGAATGTTAGCAATTTTCAATTATGTGACATCATTGACTGCCATAGTAGGACAAATTAAATGGTAGTCAAATGTGCCCCAGAACTGTTTGTGTTCCTAAATTCTCACATAATATCTCGCTTTGTATTCAACCGAACAACAAAATACACAGAACTGAAAATTGCTAACATTCTTACAAATATCTTTCTTTGTGTTTAACATAACAAAGAAATGTATGTAGGTTTGAAACAACCTGAGGGTGAGTAAATGATGACAGAATTTTTATTTTTGGGTGAACTATCCCTTCAAAGACTGAAAGGCAGTAAAGCAAATTGTTACTAATGGAGTTTAGAGTTTTCTTGTGGCAGCCTAAAGGAACGCTTGGATTCTTTCAAACACTTTTCTAACTGTTTCTCCTTTGTTTATGTACAAATCATTACACAGAAGTATCAAAACTTGCCTGGATTCAACATTTATAAACCTCTCCAAGCTCTGATCGTTGTAGGTTTATCAGGACTGGTTTAGCTGTTTTGATTTCTCTCTGTTCTCTCCACCTCGCTCCTTTTCCAACTTTAACTTAAAAATTTGACAAATAAACCCCCTGTGGCGAAAACCAAGTTTTTGATGTTGTTTATATGTCTATGTGGTGTTTTTAATATGCTTTAAAGGGATACTTCACCCAAAAATTCTGTCATCATTTACTCACCTTCGAGTTGTTCCAAATCCGTATAAATTTCTTTGTTCTGATGAACACAGAGAAAGATATTTGGAAGAATGCTTATAACCAAACAGATGTCCACCCCCATTGACTACCATAGTAGGAAAAAATACAATGGTAGTCAAAAGTGCCCCAGAACTGTTTGCTGTCCTACATTCTTCAAAATGTCTTCATTTGTGTTCAACAGAACAAAAAAATGGATTAAGTAATTTTTCCTACTATGGGAGTCGAATTTATTTTTGGGTGAAGTATCCCTTTAAGAGCAAACGTGCATCATTTCAAACCATTGCGGAGGATTTTCTCCATAAGTTTACCAAAGACAATTTAAAAATTCTGTTTGAAACTGCCTCTCTTTAGGACATCATAACCCTATAGGTTATAGGGTTATGATGTATAAGTTATAGAGTTAGGATGTCCATTCACAGGTCGAATGAGGCATCTATGTACCTATAATCAATGGTCCGAGAATGAGTGGAGGCGGGGACTAATTTGCATATTCATGAATCTGCATTTACGAAATAAAGCAAGGGTGTTGAGTTACATTCATGTCATTAAGGCATGAAGAAATTATCATTACTGGAAAAACACTTTTGCATATGCTATTTTAATGCTTAAAGATGAGTTTTAACTTTGAAGTAATAAAATGATCAAATGCAGTGGGACTTTGAAAATGTATTATGATGCGTGAACTGTGCATCTGTCAATAGCAAGGGTTTACAAACTGAGGTCTATATTCTTAAGTATGTTTTTATTTAAAAATATATATATTTTTTTTCTTCTTAAAAAAAGTATTTAGTCGTAGCCAGGTGGTCGAGTGGTTCGTGCTTCGACATGTGGCGCCGGTGCGTCCTGGGCGACCCGAGTTCGAGTCCCGACTCGTGGTCCTTTCCTGACCCTACCCCATCTCTCTCATCCACTTTGCTTCCTGTCCTCTCTGAAAAGAGTCTCTCTCTGTCAAATAAAGGCAAAACGCCAAAAAAAAAAAAGTATTTAAGAAGAAAGATTTCTATAGCGTGGTTTGTTATTGACAAAAAATATTCTGAAGGAACAAAAAATACCTACCTTATGTGTTGGCTGAGAAAGTCAGAAACCCCTCACAAAATTGCTCACTCTATTGTATCTTTAGATCCACGTATTGATATAAAGTTATTCTGACATTTGCATTTCTCAGGTTGTTTAGAGACGAATCTGTAAGAAATCTTGACAAAATTGCAGTGTTTGTGCAACAAGTCCACAATTTCACAGAGTCTGTTTTGCACATTTCTCTTCACCATCCAGTTACAATGTGCTACAATATGTATCGCATCACTGGGTGGTTGGCAATACCCACCCTGTTACCTCCAGCTTTTGTTTCAGCTTTTCAATTTTTCCGCACTCTTCTTTCTTTCGCTGCCTAATTTCCTCTTTTCCCGCTTCTCTTCTCTCTCCCTCTTTTCCTCCCACCATTACTCTCTTTTCCTCTGCGTTTCCTCGCTCCCTGCTGACGGTTCCTCATGGACTCAACAGTATCTCCTTCTGCAGACCCCACTGATGTTCACAGAGCAGATGCAGCAGGACGTCATCATGGTGCTGAAGTTCCCATCCAACTCGCCCGTCACACATGTGGCCGCCAACACGCAGCCAGGCCTCACAAACCCGTCCGTCATTACAGTCACCGGCAACCGCCTCTTCGCTGTAAACAAGTGGCACGGCCTCACTGGTAAGAGAGAGATTGGACAATGTGATCATTATCCGTTGGAGCAATAGTCAGTGTGATAGGTCATGTGGTCTGTTATTGATGATTTGATCAGTTACCATGTTAAGTTTACAAGCTAGTATTTTTGTTTACCTTTAGTACTTTTATTGGTTTCCACACATTCTGTCATCTAAACTTCAGTGATTGCGAGCTTAATCCCTCTCAACCCTGGTTGTGGATTCTTAGACATTGATACCTCTGCTTGAATTGGATCAGATGTGACACTTCCTCTGCCTTGCATTCAGCTTCCTGTCTACCTCCATTTATCAGCCTTCTTTTTGATTTATTTTAGATCAGTCTAACCATAGATAATGCTAAGAGCCGTTCACTAGACAGAGGGAGGATATTTCGCAGGTGTTGCGCTTGATCAAATCTGCTCAGATATTGTGGATTTGCATTAAATGACACTCGGTTTGGAACATTTTCTGTTCTGTAAAGAATACATTTGAATGTATTTACAATAAGATGCTAATGGCTACTAAAAATAATAATAATAATACATTTATTTTATATAGCGCCATTAAAAGTTTCTTTCTCAAAGCGCTGCACAACATATAATAAAACAATACATCACACATTAATGAAACGGAACAATAAAATACTGTATAAAACAAAACAAAAGATCCAGTCAAGTAAAAGCAATCCTGAAATAAAATGTTTTAAGAAGAGATTTGAAAGTGGCTAGTGAGTTTGCCTCCCTGATGTTTATCGGGAGAGAGTTCCAGATCTTAGGAGCATAAGCAGAAAATGCTCTATCACCCATGGAGCGGAGCCGTGTCTTGGGAACATCTAAAAGACCATACTGAGAAGAGCGTAGATTACGACATGGTTTGTAAGGAATTAAAAGATCAGACAGGTATTGAGGTGCCAGGTCATGCAATGCCTTAAAAGTTAACATAAGGATTTTAAAATCAATACGGTATTTGACAGGGAGCCAGTGTAAAGACTCTAAAACAGGGGAAATATGATCACCGGACAATCACCGGAAAATCAGCCTATTAAAAAAAATTAAACGGATAGTTCACCCCAAAAATGTAAATTCTATCCTCATTTACCCACCTTCTTGTCATTTCAAACCTGCATGACTTTCTATCTTCTGCAGAACATAAAGGTAGATATTTTGAAGAACATTGGTAACCAAACCACGTTGGCTCCCATTGGCTTCCATTGTATGGACACAAATCACTGGGACATTTCTCGAAATATCACATGACTAAACGATGACAGAATTTTTGTTTTTTGGTGAAGGCTTCAAAATCAAGAAACAAAACAGACTCTTTACGACCTTTCATTGATGAAAAACACTAACAGTTTAAGTCATTGCGGGTTTATGGAACACTATAGGCGTAAGATTGGCCATGTAAATATTCAATTAGTGTAGTCACATTATTAGTGCATATACTTTGCATGTACTGTATGCTTTCATTACACACTGGAAAGAGCACCATCACAAAAGACACAAATATTTAATAAACCTACATTTATTATTAATATTTATGGCAAAGAATAGTTGTTCCGTCAAGTAATATGGTTATATAGTAATATAGTTAGCGATAAGGTACGTTATTTTAATTGTAGGCTTTTGCAGTTGCCAGGCAACTTCCCAACTTGCTGCATTGATACACAGCAGAATTCATCTAATGCAGAACAGATGAGCTGTTTCTTTGTCATTGTTTATTGTTATTACTCTGCTGTGGTAATTCTGTACAGTGGCCTCTATAAATAAACATGCTGACGGTTCACTTTATTAAATCCATTTTTCATTTACTCTTTGCGTGTCTCTCAGGTCACCAAGGCTCCTCTGTCCAGGACCAGCAGTACCAGTTACCGTTGGAGATTGATCCTCTGATAGGTGTGTAGCTTGTCAATCGTCAGTTGAGTGATTTGTGATTGGCTGTTGTAATTGTGAGGGCGCAGCCCTTGGGAGAAGATGAGTGCTGTTTTTCACCCAGCCGCCATTCAGCTCGAGCTCAGCATTTGCATGCAAATTGGAAAGCAATGAGCTGTGGCTTAGCCTGTACATCATCAGCTCTCTCTCTCTCTCTGTCCTGTCAGACTGAATGAATATGAATGGTGTAATAATGTCTGATTGAAGCCGCGTGGCGCGCGCTGTCAGGACAATATGTCGTCCTCTCATCCCTCCGACCTGTTGATGAGGAAGAGAATGTGTGATAACATATGGATGAAGCCTCTCTGAAATTTCTCTCGTTACGGAACGTTTAAACATGGCAACCTTTGCATTCCTTTGGAATCAAATCCATATCATTATGAGGTTATTGGATAATACGATTTGCACAAATTTGTCGAGCCTTAACCAGCTCAATGGCATGGTTTCATTACAGCAAAAGGTTCCACCAATCTACACTCACCTAAAAGATTATTAGGAACACCTGTTCAATTTCTCATTAATGCAATTATCTAATCAACCAATCACATGGCAGTTGCTTCAATGCATTTAGGGGTGTGGTCCTGGTCAAGACAATCTCCTGAACTCCAAACTGAATGTCAGAATGGGAAAGAAAGGTGATTTAAGCAATTTTGAGCGTGGCATGGTTGTTGGTGCCAGACGGGCCGGTCTGAGTATTTCACAATCTGCTCAGTTACTGGGATTTTCACGCACAACCATTTCTAGGGTTTACAAAGAATGGTGTGAAAAGGGAAAAACATCCAGTATGCGGCAGTCCTGTGGGCGAAAATGCCTTGTTGATGCTAGAGGTCAGAGGAGAATGGGCCGACTGATTCAAGCTGATAGAAGAGCAACTTTGACTGAAATAACCACTCGTTACAACCGAGGTATGCAGCAAAGCATTTGTGAAGCCACAACACGCACAACCTTGAGGCAGATGGGCTACAACAGCAGAAGACCCCACCGGGTACCACTCATCTCCACTACAAATAGGAAAAAGAGGCTACAATTTGCACGAGCTCACCAAAATTGGACAGTTGAAGACTGGAAAAATGTTGCCTGGTCTGATGAGTCTCGATTTCTGTTGAGACATTCAAATGGTAGAGTCAGAATTTGGCGTAAACAGAATGAGAACATGGATCCATCATGCCTTGTTACCACTGTGCAGGCTGGTGGTGGTGGTGTAATGGTGTGGGGGATGTTTTCTTGGCACACTTTAGGCCCCTTAGTGCCAATTGGGCATCGTTTAAATGCCACGGCCTACCTGAGCATTGTTTCTGACCATGTCCATCCCTTTATGACCACCATGTACCCATCCTCTAATGGCTACTTCCAGCAGGATAATGCACCATGTCACAAAGCTCGAATCATTTCAAATTGGTTTCTTGAACATGACAATGAGTTCACTGTACTAGAATGGCCCCCACAGTCACCAGATCTCAACCCGATAGAACATCTTTGGGATGTGGTGGAACGGGAGCTTCGTGCCCTGGATGTGCATCCCACAAATCTCCATCAACTGCAAGATGCTATCCTATCAATATGGGCCAACATTTCTAAAGAATGCTTTCAGCACCTTGTTGAATCAATGCCACGTAGAATTAAGGCAGTTCTGAAGGCGAAAGGGGGTCAAACACCGTATTAGTATGGTGTTCCTAATAATCCTTTAGGTGAGTGTATATCAAATAGTTCAAATTGTTATGCTTATAACTTGTAATGGAACATTTTCACTAGAGATCTTATGCTGGGTTCACACCAAGCGCGATTTGCGCGAGTAAATTACATACAAAGTCAATGCAAAGACGTGAACGCGCATCAATCTCATCTTCCGCGCAAGTTGAAAATATTTGTCATCTGGCGTCACTTACGCGAAAATAACAAACTTTTCCTGCGAGTAATAAAAAGCATGGAACGCGATTGTTCGCGTTTGGTGTGAACCCAGCATTAGACTTGTGGACCCCACTGTATTACAGGCCGCTCTCTTGGTTTGATCACTGGCCATTGAAAAGCAGTGTAACCATGTTTGATCTTAAAAATGTTGCTTGCGCTGTATCAGAAACATGAATCTCTCTTGGTCTCTATGTGTGGGAGCATCTTTCATAGCGCATTTTCTTTTCTTGCTCCAAAATGTGATGTATGTATTTACACGAGCTGCATTCCTCACAGCTCCCATGTTTAAACACAGTAAATTCTGCATGACTGTGCTGTTGATAATCTGTCCGCTCTGGTCAGCTACAGACGCATCGCTGGTGTGTGTCATGAGTGTGTCTGGGCCTCACACACCTGATATCTGTTTCTTTCTCTCTCCTTCACATGTTCACTCTATCATACGTGTTTAAAAAGTGTCATTTACAGCGTTTTGCCGTGATTATTTCAGTTTTTGTTCTTGCGGCAAAGCAGCTGGTTTTCAGTGGGGGCGTGTGAATGCTCCTTAAATGTTTAATCTTCTGCTGTTTTATGTATTCGTTCACAAATCACACATGCTCACCAACAGTATTAATAACAAATGTCATATTTTCTCATGGTAATGGTTTAACATCTTTGTAATCCCTTAAGAGGCTGTCAGATATTCACTCTCCGGACAATGAAATGGACCTTTAAGGTCAAGGCTGTTTCTTTTTGCACCAATACCTCCCTCTGCTAATGTTAATCCTCCGAGTCCATGTTTCTACCTCCTCGTTCGCCATTTTTCTTGTTTGAACAGTATTTACAGTATTTCTGTCTGTTTTTCTCTGTGTCAGATTTCGAATACACTGTTTTATTTTAATCAGTTTCTCATTGTATTTTTGTCTTTACAGCCAATAATGTGGGCATTCACAGGAGGCAGATTTCAGATCTGTTAGATCAGAGTATCCAGATAAACGCACAGTGTTTCGTCATCACGGCTGACAACCGCTTCATCCTGCTGTGTGGCTTCTGGGACCAGAGCTTCCGCATCTACTCCACTGATACAGGTAACCTCGATGACCCCTCCACCGTCTCGGTGTCCGGGGAAACGCAGCCTCCGCCGCAGTGCACAAAAGAAAGGGTCAAAAGTCACAAATGAGCCCACAGACTGCATTACAACTCTATCGCTCCAGGGCTCAGATAGCTCCATCTCAGGAGAGGATGAGGCTCCGAATGCAAGTCACAGAAGCGTAACTCGAATTTCAATAGATTCACACCACACTCAAACGCTGTGGATGAATGGATTTGTCTGATACATAGACAAATTGTTTTTTTGTTTTCAACAAACTGATTTTAGCATGTGCATGCAGCACTTCAAGGCCAAATATTGAAAGCGCAGTGAGATCTGGGATGCAGATTTAGTGGTTTCCCTTTATGTGTTTATGCGACTTGTGTTGCCTACATTATTGGGACCAAATGTTAAGGATTGTTAAATCTGAATTTTTGGGACTTAAGAAACATCCAAAAAATATTAATCTGACCATGCAAACAGGTTAAGAACATCAATAGAAGATGTAAGAAATAAAAAATGTGATTGTGTGTTTTCAGGTAAACTGACCCAAATTGTGTTTGGCCACCTTGATGTCGTCACCTGTCTGGCCCGCTCCGAATCGTACATCGGCGGAGACTGTTACATGCTCTCTGGCTCCAGAGACGCCACACTTCTTCTCTGGTACTGGAATGGCAAGAACAGCAGCATCGGAGAAAACCCTGGAAGTAAGTTTAATGCATTTATCCACATACAAGTGTGTTTGTGTGCATCTGCTCAAACGGTTTCATCAGCATCAGCATCTTAGAAGAGTTCCTCATGTTCCTCACACTGAGAGGTCAAGATCAGGGTAATGTCCAGAGCCAAAACCCCCAAACAGCACTTGGCTAACACACATAAGAACAGCTTTCGCATATGACGATTTCAATACAACGCAATGGTGTTAAAAGCTCACTGTTCACGCGCACACACACACATCCACATAGGTGTATGCGCGCATTCTAGTTTCTGTCAGGGCCGGTGTAATGATTTACGGCTCGCTCTCAGAAGCTACAACTAGTTTCATCTGACCACAGCAGGGCTCTGCTCAGAAGATTGAGTTTCAGGCTAGTATCACACCATAAATGGAATGGGCTCGCCTCTGTGTGTGTGAGTGAAAGTGGAGGTCGGAGGGCCACAGAGGGAGACAGCAAATGTGACTCTGCAGTCCCGGGCTCAGGAGAGTTCAGTCCCATCTAT
Source organism: Triplophysa rosa (assembly GCF_024868665.1). Lineage (NCBI taxonomy): Eukaryota > Metazoa > Chordata > Actinopteri > Cypriniformes > Nemacheilidae > Triplophysa > Triplophysa rosa. Next base: position 12,335,688 of record NC_079893.1, on the reverse strand, counting down.
CTGAGAGAGTCAAGGAACGTTCAATAAAAGTGAAAAATGCCACAGGCTTCCCCTGCTCGCACTAACCATATGGCCACGGTTCTAATCAAAGCCCTCTGCGCGCACACAAACGCACACACTAGCCGTGTGCTAATTTGGAGGTTTTGGATGCTGCTAAGTGTTCTTTTACAAATGGGACAGGATTTATGACTAATTGTGATTTGGGTAATGAGCGTGTGTAGATGTAAATATGACGGCGGGTGGATGGTCAATGTCAGGGCCATTAAGAGTCTTAAAGGCTTAAAGTTCAGGACTTTTTACTGAAACGTTGTACATTTATCTCAATGGTGGTACATTATGTGTGGAGGGTTAATATCCAAACCTTCATGATATGTAGTAATGGTATTTGAATGCCTTCTGTTTAGAAATTGGTTCAGTGTAAAGATAAAGGTAATATTTGTGCAAAACTGTGTGTAATAGAGCTCTGATAAGCAAAATGATGACTATATCAATGTTACATGCCTTTATATGTTATTATATCAGGTTTATAAGGTTCAACTTTATATACAATGTCTCTTTTTTGGGCAGGTTTATATAATCAGGGATTTTATGGTCTTGGAAAATCTGGAAATATCAGAGAATTTTAAATTTTATAAGCTTGAAAAAATATTTTCACAATAAAATCATGAAAATGTCTATAGTAATGAAATCATGGAATATATATATAATAAAAAAATCATTGAAATGTCTATGCTGATTTAATCATAAAAATAATTATAAAATAAAAAAATCGTTTTTATCTGGCTAAAAGGTTTGTTGGTTGAATATTGCTCTTTGTTTAGTGCTTGTATAAAGCAAACCTTGCCCACGATCCTTTGTTTTTTAAGTCTTCTTAAGGTCAATTCTTAAATAATCTGTTTCACATGATATTTAATGTTAATAGTCAAAGGTCTTTGATTAGCTGTATGGGTAATACAGACGCTCAGTCTCTTTATAGTGTTGATGGATTCTGTTGACCACACTGCCATCTAGTGACCAAATTTTGCAGAACCATTTCACGAAGCCTGGTTTATACAGCTGATCCAGTCTGATAGTGCTTCTGTTAAAAAATGTTTTTTCAGAATTGTCTTGTGTGATGTTTATGTATATAATCACACTCTTTTTTGCTTTCTCTCTATAGATAAATGATACTCTCTAGTGCATATTTGCAGTACAGATAAATAGTGTACAGTATATAGGTATTAGATTGTAATCAGATGTTGCCCTAATGCGAACCAAATGGTGGCCGATGGCGGGGAAGGTTAAACGATACACCAATATATCAGTTTTATTGATCTTTTCAGGGCACAATCCGACATCAGGCTTTAATCCCCAGAGTTGTAGAGTATAACTCAAATCTGAGACAATGAGGAAGTTTACCACCTAATGAAACCTATACATCTACACTGTGTGTGTGTGTGTGCGTGCGTGCGTGCGTGCGTGCGTGCGTGTGTGTGTGTGAGGTAAGCTTTGTTAAAGTAGGATATGTTTAACTGGTTTATGTATCTAGGTATGGATTAGTTAGATTCACTGGTTAATTAACAGAATAATTTTTTTTGACACTTTTAAGCAATTTAGGTAATCACTATTTTAATGGTAAAATGTTTCTGTTGGCACATTTTTCTATTAAACCGACAACTTACTATTGCACATAAATCAAGATTTCTTTGTTATAGGCCAACATTTCTCCACCACTATGGCTTTTCTCAATGGCTTTTATATTCTGTTTATAACTTACACCAGGCACATACTGTAGATATCAACGGTGCATAAACAGAAAAAAATAATATAAATAATGCATTATTTCTAAAATTGTAGTTTGTTTAATGAAATAATGATAAAATGATTGTTAACATAATTTTTAAGATCTTCAGCCTTGATCTTGTCTCCTGCTGGTAGAGTTTCAGATAAAATGTGGCCTGATTTCTGAAACAAAATGTTCATCCTCTCCACAGATGAATGTCTTTTCCAGATTCAAACAATTCCTCATGTACTGTATATAAAATAATATCTTGCATCAGTTATTTCTCATTGGAATAATCTGGTTATTTGGTATACGTCACATTACTGCTGAAGTAAATTTCTGTTGCTCTAGCAAAATAATGGATCTTTTGAGATTATGTTACGGAGAAATTAAAATACTATATGAAGAGTTTGGTTCCAAAATGAGATACATTTTTAATTTTTAAAAAATCATGTTTTTTATTATGTTATCGTGGTTTTATTGTGTTAGATAGCTGTATTCCTTGAGTTAGTATTGTTTAAATCAAAACAAACCATCTGCAGTTTGATTGATATTAATTGGAATGCACAATAAAAAAAACATGATTTTTGAGTTATCTCATTTTGGAACCAGACTTTTCATATATTGACTATATCTTGTGCAAACCTTTGAACGTTCTTAAGGAACATAATCTTAAAAGCCTCTTTAGGACTTCTTGCGATGCCTAGTTACTGTACTGCCACTAAAGCGTCATCGCATTCTAGTCATGAAAAATCCTTACACAAATGTGCTCTCCACTAATATTATAATGAGCTCTAAACAAACTGTTGATCCCTCTCTGCTCAGACATGCGTCAAAAAGCAGTATTTGATATTATATCAGCTATTACAGATAAAGTATCTGTAGATGTCAAAGCACTGATGCATCAATAAAAAGAGTTAATTTGCAATCACAACCAAAAACTTTATTTTAAATTACGCAACAGATGTGTTACAATATCCACTGCAGCTGTCACATGTCCATGCTTGGCGGTTTTGCATCCAAACATTTATTATTTTATTGCTAATTATCTGTTTAAATATCTGTTACATAAGTACTTACTAATGTTCGTAGTTTTTAATGTATGTATTTTTATATACAGTATAGTTTTGTGATTGCAGTGACTGACTTTAACCATCAACTGTATACTGTATTAAATATCATATATTAGCCAAATTATCTCAAAATCTAATAGTGTCCAAAAGTTTGTTTGAGGGTGGTCAAACAATGCAATTCTATTAGGTGAAACTAACCCTGCATATTTTTTTGCGTCTTCAGCAGAGTTTGTGACTCCTCGAGCGATCCTGACGGGTCATGACTGTGAGGTGACGTGTGCGAGCGTGTGTGCAGAGCTTGGACTGGTCATCAGTGGCTGCAGAGGTAAAGCAAACCACACACACATATGCATAAATACTTGCTCTCGTTTAATGTGTATATTTGGTTTATATGTGTTTTCACCTAAATAGCCTTCGGGGACAAATTTATACACTATTCTAATAAAATAAATATAAAGGTTTTTGTATTGTAAAAAGTGCCGAATGTTCATTTAGATTAGCTGTGTATAAAACAGTAGAGGTCTGTAAAGTCTTCATTTAGATTCAGCCAAGTAAACGTGTGTGCGTGTGTGTGTGAACAGAGGGTCCGTGTCTCATCCACTCCATGAACGGTGATCTGCTGAGGACTCTGGAAGGCCCCGACGGCTGTGTGCTGCCTCGTCTGGTTCTGGCTTCTACTGAGGGTCACTGCGTCATTTATTACGACAAGGGCCACTTCTGTGTGTTTAGCATCAATGGAAAACTCTTGGGACACATGGAAGTGGAAGACAACATCAAGGTAAACATGATCCACGTAGAACTCCTCACTTTACAGTTACTCAGAAATCATCTGTCAGTCCACAACAGAGCAACAGGTTGAGCGGCTCGTTCTTTTTCGCTCATGCCATTTCGTCTTTTTATTTCTCTCTTTCCATCTCCCTCTGCTCTCGGTCTCTGTGCTGTACCGTGTCAGCTGTCGAGCGGGTGATTAAACACTGGCATGATCTCCGAGCGCTGTCTGCCTCTGGTGCCGTCTCTCTCTCTCCAGCACTCTTTCTCTTGGCTCCTGAGCCCTTGGGGCCTTAAGCTGTTCTTTGATCAGCAGGGCTACAAAATGCCACTCAACTCGCATGTGTATATACTGTAAAAAAGAGCGGTATGGCCGGCAGCAAGCCCCTCCCGCATTAGACGACACAGGTCCCATAATAAGCCAGCTCTCATTCCTGCTCCATCACTTTCTCTTTCCTTTATGCCTGGGAAAATTCACAGAGCTCTCTCTCTCTCTCTCTCTCTCTCTCTCTCTCTCCCCCTCTCTCTCTCTCTCTCTCCCCCTCTCTCTCTCCCCCTCTCTCTCTCTCTCTCTCTCTCTCTCTCTCTCTCTCTCTTTCTCTCTCTCTCTCTCTCTCTCTCTCTCTCTCTCTCTCTCTCTCCCTCTCTCTCTCTCTCTCTCCTCTCTCCTCTCGCTCTCTCGCTCTCTCGTCTCTCTTCTCTCTCTTCTCTTTCTTCTCTTCCTACGCTATCTCTCTCTCTCTCTCTCTCTCTCTCTCTCTCTCTTCTCTCTCTCTTTCTCTCTCTCTATTTCTCTCTCCTCTCTTCTCTCTCTCTCTTCTCTCTCTCTCTCTCTCTATCTCTCTCTCTCTCTTCTGCTCGCTTCATTCTCGCCTGCACAGTCCTTGCTCACATTTAGCAGGGGTCGTTACGCCTCCTTCGGCTCTCTATTTTGAGCTTGATTAGTTTACTCATTGTTCTGTTCCATTTGTTTTACAATAAACAGCATAGGCTGCGTGACGGGGGGGATCTCCTGTTTAACACGACGTAAAATCACATGCTCTGCCTTCTTTATCATGTCAAGTATACACGAATGACTTTCATCATGTACACCGAACTGATGTTGCGATGAACACAGTGTACTATGTACTAACATAACGCTAACAGTATTGTGTTTGATGTTGATAGACATTACGAAAATGTACACGGGTACCAAGTGGTTACAACAAATGCATAGAACCATCTGGTCTAGCAGGTTTTAAACTGCTAGACAGATCGCCAGCAAGGAGCCTACAGAGGGACAATGTACAGGCACTAGAACAATACAGAGATCAATGGCTAAGAGTACTATAAAAAGTTAGGAAAACCGGTTTTCAGCCAACGACCCTGCGTCTGTGTGGAAAGGCCTTAAAGACATCACCAACTACAAGCCACCATCCCCCAATTTTGCAGGCAATCAACACCTGGTCAATGATCTGAATGACTTTACTGCAGATTTGAAAATGCTAACTTTACACCTCACACCAACTCTGACATTCTCTCTACACAACACCTATCACCTTCAGTCACCCCACCTCCTGCACTTCAGATCAGTGAAGAGGATGTGTGCCGAGTCTTTAGGAAACAAAAGACAAGAAAAGCACCAGGCCCAGATGGTATCACCCCAGCCTGTCTTAAAAGCTGTGCTATTCAACTGGCCTTCATCTTCTCACAGATCTTCAACAGATCACTGGAGCTGTGCACAGTTCCTTCCTGTTTCAAGCGCTCCACCATAATCCCCATCCCAAAGAAACCCAAAATCACAGGACTGAATGACTACAGACCCGTCGCTCTCACATCTGTGGTCATGAAGTCATTCGAGAGACTGGTACTGGCTTATCTGAAGGACATCACAGAACCCTTACTGGACCCCCTGCAGTTTGCCTACAGAGCAAACAGGTCTGTTGAGGATGCAGTTAACATGGAGCTGCATTTTGTCCTGAAACATCTGGATAGACCAGGGACCTATGTGAGGATCCTGTTTTTGGACTTCAGCTCCGCTTTCAACACCATCATCCCATCACTGCTCCAGACAAAGTTAACCCAGCTATCTGTTCCTGGCTCTATCTGTCAGTGGATCACCAGCTTTCTGACAGACAGGCAGCAGTTAGTGAGAATGGGGAAACTCACATCCAGCACCCGCACAATCAGCACTGGCGCCCCCCAGGTGTGCGTTCTCTCCCCACTGCTCTTCTCCCTGTACACAAATGACTGCACTGCCCAGGACCCTTCTGTCAGACTTCTGAAGTTCGCAGACGACACCACACTCATTGGCCTCATCCAGGATGGTGATGAGTCTGCGTACAGACGGGAGGTTGAGCAGCTGGCTGTCTGGTGCAGTCATAACAACTTGGAGCTGAACACGCTTAAAACAGTGGAGACGATTGTGGACTTCAGGAGAAACCCCCCTGCACTCCCCCCTCTCACCATCATGAACAGCACTGTGGCAGCAGTGGAGTCATTCAGGTTCCTGGGCACCACCATCTCTCAGAACCTGAAGTGGGACAATCACATTGGCTCCATTGCTAAAAAAGCCCAGCAAAGGTTGTACTTCTTACATCAGCTGAAGAAGTTCAACCTACCACAAACTCTATTAAAACAGTTTTACTCAACTGTCATAGAGTCTGTCCTCTGCATATCCATCACTGTCTGGTTTGGCTCAGCCACAAAATCAGACACCAGAAGACTACAGAGTATGGTTTGGACTGCTGAGAAGATCATTGGTGCTCCCCTGCCCACCCTCCAAGAACTGTATACATCCAGAGTGAGGAAAGGGGCTCAGAAAATCACCCTGGACCTCTCACATCCAAGCCATCATCTCTTCACAATGCTGCCGTCTGGTTGGCACTACAGAGCACTGAGCACCAAAACAACCAGACACAAAAACAGCTTCTTCCCTCAGGCCATCTACCTCTTGAACAGTTAAATGTTTTTACACACTGTGCAATTAATAACTGTGCAATTAAGTGCAATAATAATTAAGTGCAATATTAATTATATCCTCCAGATAATACACTATCTATTTTTCTGTAAATTATATTTCATTCATTCTGCTGTATATAGCACATACCTTGTACTACAATTGTCTATTCTTATTTTTTACTTGTACATATTTACATACATACATAGCTTTACTCTCTATATCTTTATCTTATGTTTATTGTATTGTATTTCTTAATTTTTTATACCCATAGGCCCTTATTTAAATCATTGTGTACTGTATTCTATTGTGTTATGGTCTCTGTGTACTGTTGTTGCTGTTTCTGTGTTCTGGATGCTCCTGTCACCAAAACAAATTCCTTGTATGTGCAAACATACTTTGCAATAAAGCTCTTTCTGATTCTGATTCTTTTGGCCTCTTTTGCCAAAAAAAGTGTCAACCAGATACTGGCACTGCATTATTTACAATATTATGTGTGTAGTATTAACACAATATACAGTATATCAACAATCTTGGTTATCAATATCGGTATGTTGCAACACCTCTAAATCAAACACAAAATAAAAATAAGTCCAGTATAGAAAATCTCCATCAGGGTGAAAAAGTGAAGAAGTGGGCGAAAAAAAATCACAGAATCATTGTGTATGCATGACCATTGACAGCATAATTATTGCTTTCACTTTTGAGCACTTTCACACACTACTTTATATATGTAGTGTGTATGTGGTTTTGTATTTGAGTGTGTGTGGGTTGTGAGAGTTTGTTGCAGCGGTTGAAGTGAGTCCTTACGCTGATGGTCTGACAGAACATTAATTTGGACAAGTAGAAATAATACATGAATGGCTCTCTGGAGTCCACAACCGAGTCTCTGTCTATTAGTAACCATTTTAGCAGACTTTTCCTCAGCCGTGGGCGCGTATGCAATGGACTGCATTAGAGTCTTCATAAATCCGGTCTTTACTCGTGCCAGACATATCCTGACCTAACATAGACAGATCACAAGATCAGGAGAAAATAGCCAGAGCCTCTCCTCTGTGGGGCATCATCCGACTCAACCCTGTTGTTTAATATCACGGCCCGACTGTAAGTCAGATATCCGAGTCACGGCGGCCATCTTCGAAGATTCTGGAATGGCGGCCCTGGAGGAGGCCTTTGATTTATGATGCTGACCCGACCCGCATCGCAACCTGAACATCTCAGCTTCTCACAGACCTTTCTTCCAGACGCGGCCCAGAGGGACCACCGTGCGTGCTGGATTATGTACTGTTATATTTTCTCAGACGTTTTTTAAGAAAAAAGTCAAGAAGACTTAATGATGCTGTAGCAGTGAGAGGAGAACATTATTATCAAATCACAGAGTGAGTCACAGGGTGGAGTCTTTGAACAGCCTTTTGGACAGTAAAAATTCGCCAAGCGAATGCTTGGATAACTAACCACTTTAGTCTTTGCATTTGTGATGAGATGCTGAGCTGAGCTTTGTCTTTATACCAGAACTGAAATGATCTGGGGTTTACCACAGTGTAACCTGAACCGTAATTACAAACATCTCAGGCACATCCAAAACAAATCAAAAGAGATTGCATGCATGCAAACACATTCAGATCCCAACTGCTGTAGCCCTCTGATGTGTGCTGGACACTGATCTAGCAGATCCATCATTATGATTAATACTGGGAAGGTCTTTACTCTAATACTGTATATGTGCTGGTGGGGAAATGAGATGGCTTGTGAGTAGTGTGTTTAAAGAGCAAAATAAAGTTTAAAGTCCCTGTGAAAAAAAATACAATTCCTATTTTTCATAGAATATTGCAGAGTTTATTATAAATAGCTTATCAGTGTGGGTCATTCTCCTTTGAAAATTCATGTGGCGATTCATCTCCAATGATGTCAGTTAGATGGCTTGGGCAGAGCCAGAGCCATTGAGAGAGAGAGTCACGTCAACTCCGTAGACACCAATGGAATAGTTTTGTCACAGCAATGGCGGTTCATGGAGTCTCTCAATAGTCCCCGGAAGTTGCTAGCAAGGCATGGAGCTGCAGAAAACAGACCGATTGAGGTGAACTTTTAACCCATTTAAAGATTTTAATGAAAAAAAGAAAGAAAGAAAGAAAGAAAGAAAGAAAGAATAAAAAACATAACTCCTGGAACTATCTGAAGACTCCATGAAAAATTTGAACTTCCATTGTCGCACCGCTCTCTCTCAATGGCTCTGGAAGGAGCATCCATTAACTCCTCCCCTTCAATCGTTGCCAGTTCCATTTCAAAATGCAACGCCTATTTTTATACAACCAATCAATTTGTCATGGAAACACAAGCCACACCCACTATTTTTCTGAGTTAACATTCTGTTTCATGTGCAGTTTGTCCGTGAAGCACGGCTCTGTGGTCGCTTATAACTATCATATGAAAAAGCAACGCTCGTCAAACATCATCATTATAAATATACTTTAGTCTTGAAAATACCTGAGGAGGTTTGAAATGATAGAAAGATGTCCAAAGGCATTTCCTGGAACTACGTGTGTCATTGTACTTCTTCTGCAGTGCATATTTGGAGTTTCTGGACGAGAGCGCCCTCTAGCTTTCAGATGCACCATACTTCACTGACAAGCTGTGCATAATAAATTGCAGACAATTGCCATATCACATGTGGTTTATTTTCAATTTATGGCACAGCCCTAGATAAAAAGTTAATTGTTTCCAGCGTTATTGCTTAGAATAAGTTGATAAAGTTCATAAATATTATAACGTTTTTCTGGGTTTCCATGTGCATTTGATATATTGTATGTAATGTTTTATGTTCATAATATACATTAAGACATTCTGGGAACCGTCAAAGGTTTGTGAAAATGACCAAAAATGTTTTTTTTTTAAACGCTGGTGGGAAAAGAGTTAATGTTAAAGATGACTTTTAAATACGATTAAAATGGAAAAGGGTCATCTTGTATTTGCATTTATTCATTTAGCAGATGCTTTAATCCAAAGTGAGTTTCCAATGAGAGATCCGGTCCAGTGTGTAATGTTTTGGAGGATCTATTGACAGAAATACAATAACTTTGTCTTCAGAGGTATATAAAGACCTTACTTAATGACGCGTTATGTTTTTAGTACCTTAAAATGAGTTATTTCTATTTACATACACCGCAGGTCCCCTCACATGGAATTTGCCATGTTGTTTCTGCAGTAGCCCTAAACGGACAAACTGCTCTACAGAGCACATTTCGTAAATACGTCATCTCCTTCGGCAAAGAAACGAAAAACTGACCACTTCCTAATCCTGTGTCAGCCACCGCAGTGTTTCGAAAGGGAGGGGTGAGCGGTGGAGTGAGCCCTTGGTTGCAATTCGTAACCTCATCGCTAGATGCCGCTAAATTTCACAAACTGGACCCATTTTGTTAGTAATGTTATATGTACTGTGCCATATCTGTATATAACATAATTTAATATAAAATATATTTAAACATGTTAAGGAATACAATCTCATTTATTGTATTTTATTATATAAATCTTTTTCTTGTCAAGTATGTCATGTCATTTTGCTCTCTTGTTTAACAGCTATTACAAAAATAAATCATATTTGTCATTTCTAAGGATGCAGTTTACAGACATTGGCCATTTATTTTTTAAACTTCGAAGAAACAAGCATTCGTGTTATTGGACTGTTCTGTTAAGGGACCCTTATGCTAAATAAGATTTAGCCCTACTACAGAAAGCTAAAGTTCTCAGCTCATTTCACATTCTGCTGTGGTTAAGCCTCACATTTTTAAGACATGTTTTTCCTCAGTGTGATGACCTCAGAACATTAAAAATGATAAATAATCAAAATGTCTAAAAGGAAAATAAACATTTAATGTACTTAGTCGATGGTATACATTAAGTCTAATTAATGACACTAAAGTGTGCGTGTGCTCGCGCGCGTGCGTGCGTGCGTGTGTGCGTGCGTGCGTGCGTGCGTGTGTGTGTGTGTGTGTGTGTGTGTGTGTGTGTGTGTGTGTGTGTGTGTGTGTGTGTGTGTGTGTGCGTGCGTGCGCGTGCGTGCGTGTAGTGAATGAAAGAGCCCAGTGTGTTTGCTGTTCTATATTATCTGTGTTTCTCGTGGGACCTCTAAAGTGTTACGCAGCCCATGTGCGCACAGGAAAACCAGATGAACAGAATAAATCTCGTGCTCTGTCTGCCCTTCACCGCAGGATACCACCACTAGAGCGCTTTAAGAAACAAACTGTTCGCCAGGCTGGCCCCTGTGCATGCTGGGATGGAAAAGGGGTTGTGTGGGCTGGCAGGGCACGCTCGCTCTAAGGTCTGCAGGGGTGTCAGTAAACCCTTCTAATCGCAGACCAGCCGAACGTTTATCACCCTGTACAAAGAGCTAATTCACAGAGTTCAAACTCTGCATTAGTTGTTCATTAGTGCTATTTATCAGCAGGCAACATGACAGGACACTTAAACGTCAGGGGTCCTGTTGAAAAGTGGCACACGGTACATGAAAAACAAACTTCTCCCTTATAGCTAACTTTGTCTGATTGTCTGTGTGTTTATTTCTAGGCGATGTTGCTGAGTAAAGATGGACAGTATCTGCTATCTGGAGGCGATGGAGGAGTTCTCACTGTTTGGCAGATTCATGATCTCAAGAAACTCTTCACGTACCCAGGATGTGATGCGGGAATACGCTCCATGGCTATGTCACATGACCAAAGGTAAAGCACAGCACACCAGCTTTATTCTCACTGAGTCTCACTGTTGATCTTGAGTGTACATAGTTTTTTTCAAATGCATCCCTGTTGTCCCCGTTTCTGAAACACTTTTTCTCTGTATCTCTCATTCTGGCTTTGTTTGTCCTGTGCAGATGCATCATCAGCGGTATGGCGTCTGGTAGCATTGTCCTCTTCTACAATGACTTCAACAGATGGCACCATGAATACCAAACTAGATACTGACCCAAGTGACGCCACAGAGGGATCCCAGCAACAACGACAATGAATAGGCAGAACCAGCCTGCCACTGTTCAGAAAGGCACTACCAATAGTCATGAATGTATTCTAAATATTTAAAGAAGCAAAACTATTTTTTCAAGATGGTTGATTGCTATATTTTGTAGATCTTATGGAATTTCCTATTATATGAATTTAAGGGAGGGGTTATATAGCTAATATTTGAAAATAAAAATCTATTTTCAGCTCAACTCTAGAGTGGTCAATAGTTTTCTTGGATAGAATTGATTTTTGGTTTTCATTTGGATGGGTGATTGATTTTGTTTTGTTTGCTGTGATTGTTTTGACAGAATGCCGCTAAACATTGTTTTGTAGTTTCACTAGGCTATCAGGAAGCTGTCTGCCATTTTGGAAAGAATCAAGTTACTTGGATCGATAGAACTGTTCTTTTTATTCAATTATATTTATAATAGATTGAATTCGATTTTTACACACATATCGAGGCGTCTGCTTTAAATGTTTGCTATGAACGGAAATGTGACTTTGATGGTGAGAGCATTTCTTAAGTTTTTCATTTGTTGATGGTTAAAGGTTGACCTTTTATGTGAGCATGTAATGATGACACTCTGTAAACTGAAGGGGCAGAATCTACATTTAAAGCTGGAGTAATTTAGTTATGATGTTAAGTAATCTCGGTGTGAAAATTGATTTGGGGTGTGTATCATCTTATCTTTGTTTGTTTATAAGCATTCGCTTTTTTTTCTTTCTGTGAGTAAAAGATACAGTCATTTAATTCAAGTGTCATCAGTAAGCATTTTTCACAGATATGCTTTTACCCTTAAGTGTATGTAGAGATTATTGTATTGTATTGTATACTGGGGATTTAAGCTGAGGTCAAAGTGAAGCGTAAAAGATGTCTACAAAATTCCACTATATACAGTATGATTCATACAGTAATACTATCGGCTCGAAGTCTACACTCAGGGCCGGCAAGGGTTTGTGAAGTTTTCGTTCAAGTTAACCACCATGTGATTCTCACGCTGACAAAAAACTTGTTTCTTTGTTTTAATAGTTGTTGTCATTATTGTTACATCATGTTATTTCTGAAATCTGTTTGGAATGAGCGTCTCATGACGTGTGCAATGAATTCAAACAATAAAAAGGCATTTTGTACCAAAAAAGTTTCTAGTATTGCTGTTTAATCGAAATAAAAAAAATGATATTTACTTTTTCATCACAGAAAGCATTACACTGCTGCCTGAATGAGTACCCAGAAGATTTTACTGAAATCAATGTCCGACTATCAGAATATTTAGTCAAAAGTAAAATGCAAGCATTTTAGAAAACTGTGTATTTTGTTGGCAGGGCCTTGCTTTAGCATCGCAAAGGTGATGGGATCGAACTCAACACATATGACACTAATGACATATATAATGCAGTCACATGGGATAAAAGCGTCTGCCAAATGTATCACTTGCAGTAACATGTAGTGTCCGCTAGAGCCGCTATCGCATTACTGCTACAGTTTTGTCACCCTAGGGCAGAGGGGGGCAAACTTTTTAGACCAGAGGGCCACATCAAGTTTTGCAAACCAAGTGAAGGGCCGCATGCTACAACCTTGATAATAGAACATTTATTTAAACTGGAGGTATGCATGGAAAATATATTACCTGACAGAAAAGTGTGTCATATTAACACATTAAACAACAATTCTTATTTAATATCTATTATTGAGTCATATTTACAACAGATATAATCTCACTGCACTTCTATTACTATGTACATATCAGTCATCATAAAACTATGTCTGATAAAAACTCAGGAAAACCTTAGTAATTGCCTTTCCAAGCCATGGTTATGACAGTGTTAATGTGAGCAATGAGCCTGGTCCCCTCTCCTTGCAAGGGTGTCAAAGTCTGGAGTGATCTTTGATGTAGAGATCCTCAGGATAGCTGACAAGTGGCTGTTTGTTAGGTTTGATCTGCGGTGGGCTTTGTTGTAGTTCATGATTGAGTAGGTTTGTTCACACACATATGTGGATCCAAATAAAACAAGCATTCTTTGGGCATGTTTCTTAATGTTTGGAAATTTGTTTTCATCCAGTGAAGCATAAAACTGGATAACTGGTGTTGTCTGAAACTTCTCCTTCAAAGTAATGTCACACTGGATGTCAATGAGTTCCAGTTGTGTGTCTGGTGGTGCATTCTCACTGTCAAAAGATAGGGGGCATGAGACAAGTTCAAGCTCAGTCTCAATTTTTGCAAAGTCTGTGAAGCGACGGGAAAATTCTGCATGCAAGTCGCTCAAAGTGCTGCTGTACCTCTCAATGTGAGACTGTTTTATTGGTGAGCTTAGTCCGCCCAGTGTTGGAAAATGAGCAAAATCTCGGCTGGATATATGTCTGGAGAACAATACAAGTTTGGCTTTGAACGCTTTCACGTTGCTGTACAGTTCGTGCGCAAAAACGTCCTTTCCCTGAAGTTTCAAATTGAGATCGTTCAGATGCCTCAGTGTGTCGACACCGAACGCGAGGTCGGTCAGCCAGTTTGTGTCTTGTAATTCGGGAAAGTCGTCAGTTTTACCAACTGTATTGAGGAACGTTGCTATCTCAGCTTTTAGTTCCCAGACACGGTGAAACACTTTGCCGAGACTTAGCCAGCGCACATTTGAGTGGTATAAGAGGTCATGGTGCTCTGCCTCCGTTTCGTTAAGTAGCTGAATGAACTGCCGATGGTTAAGCGCTCTTGCCCGTATAAAGTTGACAAGCTTCACAACCACTTTGACAACATTTTCTAGCTTCAACACACTTTTACACAACGCTTCTTGATGTATGATGCAGTGAAGAAATATTAGTTCTTCTGAGTTCAGGCATTCGTCTTTTACTTTGTCTTGTAACCTTTTTAGCAGTCCAGTGTTTTTACCGGTTAGGTTTGGAGATCCATCCGTTGTGACACTTGTCAGCTTTCCCCATGGCAGGTTATTTTTCCCCAGGCAGACGGACACACTGTCATATAAATCAACGCCCCTGGTTGTTCCCATCATTGATTCCATCCCAAGAAGTTCCTCTGATATTTCGAAATTTTCGTTTATTCCTCTGACAAAAATCAAAAGTTGAGCAGTGCCCGCGATGTCAGTACTTTCATCCAGTGCGATAGAAAAAAGACTGAAGCCGTCCGCTTTCTTTTTTAGTTCGGAGAGCAGCTCCTCGTCAATAACGTCAACGCGCCTGGTGATTGTTCTCCGCGATAAGCTAATTTTCTCAAACTGACTTTTAGAACCAGGACAAAGTATGGCAGCAGTCTCCACCATACAGTTTTTCACAAATTCCCCATCCGAAAAAGGCTTGCTGTGCTTTGCAATTTTATGTGCCACTACATAACTAGCTTTCGTCACAGATTCTTGAATTGCGCACTGTTTCGTAAATGTATTTTGCTGGGCTTTTAAGTTTGTGGCAAGTTTTAAAGCCTTGTTTGCCTTTTCTGCAGATGACAGGTTCACAGCATAATTCGAATGCTTGCTTGAAAAATGACGACTGAGGTTGTAGTCTTTAAAAACGGCAATACTTTCATGGCATATTAGACATACCGCCTTTTGTCCGATACTGGTGAAGAAGTATTTTGTTGTCCATTCTTCGTTGAACACACGACATTCAGAGTCCACTTTTCTTTTTTTCGCCACACTCATTTTCACTCATTAACGTCCGAGTTATTACCAATGCATTCTAATTCTACGTTAGGCCCTAATTGTACTGCGTGCGTTTATACTGCCACCTATTGGCGTTCGCTTGTATTGCATCAAATTAGTAATTCAGAACCTAAACATTACTCAAATGCAGTATTTAAAAAAAAAACTCCCTCGTGGCTCGCGGGCCGGATGAAAGTTTTCAGCGGGCCGTATATGGCCCGCGGGCCGTAGTTTGTCCCCCTTTGCCCTAGGGTATTTGAGAAGCAAAATATATGACAACATTACGTTTTTTCTTGTTGTTGTGGCTTTGTCTGCAATGACCATGGATGAAAATGATGAAATCTGTTATTATGAGCTGTAACGTTAGCCAGAAAAAAACACGATATCTTCATTATCTCAGGGAACCTGCATGTGGCCTACAAATGTTCAATCATCTGTATCCTGAATAGAAACGGTAAAAGTGACCACCAAAGAAATATATTTCAGTGCAAAACGAATTGTTTACAGCTATGATTATTCGCCCTGCTTTAGTTGTTAGCGTTTAAATCATGTACAATTAATTATAAATATAATTTAAAAAGTGTTAAGCCTTCTCTCAGTATAGGCCTATCGCTAGGGTGGATGTTTAAAGTGAATGTCCTGAAGCAAGCTCTCTCTAGTGTTATTTGTCTTGTGTTCTCGTTATACTCGTTGTTAGATAAATGATCAGGGAGCCATCAGAACTCTTCACCTGCCTGGACTGTAGTTGTTATTTGAGACCGTAAGATGGCAGCAGTGCTCTACCGTTCCTAGTACAGCTGCTCGAACTGATGTCGTGTGCGCGAGTCATTTTCCGTTATTAATGTCAGTATGGTGTTTCACACAAATCTTGAACTCTGTGCTGTTGTTTCCAGTACAGGGCCTAATACTAGTCCTTCCTTGACTAAGTAAATATCAGCGCTTAAAAGTTCAAATAAATCAGTTCCATTTGTTTTATCTCAAAATGCACACAAATATTTTTTGTAAGGCATGCTGCTTGTAAAAACGACTTAAAGGGACAGTTCACACAGGAATAAAAGTACTGTCATCATGTATTCACCTTCAAGTTGTTTCAAATCTGTATAAATGTCTTTGTTCTGATGAAAACAGAGAAAGATATTTGAAAGAATGCTTATAACCAAACAGTTCTTGGACCCCATTGACTACCATAGTAGGAAAAAATACTTTATAAGTATTTTGTTCTGTTGAATACAAAAGAAGATACTTTGAAGAATGTAGGAAAGCAAACAGTCCTAGGGCACTTTTATCTACCATTTTCATTTTTCCTACTATGGTGGTCAATGGGGGCCAAGAACTGATTGGTTATAAGCATTCTTTCAAATATCTTTCTCTGTTTTCATCAGAACAAAGAAATTTATACAGATTTGGAACAACTTGAAGGTGAGTAAATGATGGCAGAACTTTTATTCCTGGGCATTCGTCCAAATATCTTTCTCTGTGTTCAACCAAAGAAATGTATACAGGTTTGGAACAACTAGAGAGTGGATAATTCATGACAGAATTTTCATTTTTGGGTGAACTATCCCTTTAAATATGCTAATTTAATTTAGACCTAGTCCTGTCTTAATCTAATCGCTGTCTGAGAAACTGTCCCTGTGTGTTACACTGTAAACATTAGTGTGTTACGGGTTAAAAAAAAAAACGGACCACTTAGACCACCGGTTTATTTTCCTAATGATATTCGTTGAACATTTTGATTCAGTTATAAATGTTCTGTTGGTTGTATTCTGTTCAAACGTTTGTGCAGTGTTAAAAAACTGTAACCATTGGACCAGCATTGTTTGCATTCTCCAAAGTGGTCTATAAACAGTAAATAATACATCATATAATATAATATGAACTACAATTAATTTTGTTAATGGTGGTTTTGCTTTATAATTAGAGACTAATTCAAATTAGGGCCTGGGAGAATTACAGCGTCATTTAACACATTGTACACATCATTTAATATTTTCATTACACTACTCTCTTTTATAGCAGAACTATTTAGGGAGAGTCTGTCTATTTTTATGAATAGTATACCAGGTCTGAAACCATTAGTTTTTAAATGGCCAGTAATTTATCTTTAGAAACATTATAATCATCCTTCCAAGATGGTTAAACAAAATTTTATATGCATGTTTTTTTCTATTTATTAATCTGCGTTTGCATTTTTGCAGCCATTTTACTATATTTTTTGACATATGTCTAAATAAGTTACAATGGATATAATAGCATTTAACCTATGATTTGTGTTTATTGAGTATACAGTAATATGTTGGATAATGTGCAGTACAGTCATCTGGTTATTATCAACCAAATAATGATACGTCAGTTCTGAGCTTACTTAATAAACAGCATGATGATGAACAATCATTTGTGTCAGCTTTGTTTGTTTTAAACAAAGCTAAAGGACCCTTTCATCTATCAGCTGAAGTACTACTGTCAGTCAATGTAAACCGTTGTATAAATTTGCCTGTGTATATTCTGCCCTAAACATTATGCAGTTGAAGTGTTACATAGACAGGAAAAAGTGTGTAGAGGGAGGGGACATCTTTATTCATTGATCAGTAAAACAATTTGCTCAATGAATGAGCAACGTCCTCTACAATAAACATAAGCATCGTCATCCAAAGTCTACAATACCAATTTAGCAGCAACATGTTAACATTGGGGAAACAGAGTGGTAACAAAGTAGTATCATTTAGAAAAAAGTCACAGTTTTTCTTTCTAGTCGTATCATTAAAAAGGATTTGGAAGGAGAACATTTTAAAAAGAGGTTTCTTGACAGCTATGGACGCTACTGACCTAGGGCGTGTGCTCTATACATAATACATGGGGAAATTTGAACTATACATTTAAACTCTAATATAAAGCACATCTGCGTCACCATACAAATTCTTAGGAGATTGGACAAAAATATACAATGTTTTCACTTCACATTTGAAGATTCATAACACCACTAAGTTTTTTTTTCATTTCTTTTTATATGTAAATACGACAGTCCCATTGGTCAAACCAACCAAATGAAGGAGACACAACGTTAGTTATCCTACTCAGTAAACTATGAGTGATTTAAATCGGTAAGAGGACGAATATAAATTAATATATATTAAGAAATTCCAACTGTAACTCCAGGTAAAAGAAGGGCTATAGCGAGTATAAGTAATGTGACAGTATTTTTGATACAATAAATACACATGGTTTATAAAGTGAGTCCGAAGAGTGTTTATGTGCACATGCTTGAATAGCATCATTCGTGTACACCGAGTGTTTAAGGTGTGCAGGGGGTGTAACCGTGTCAGTGAATGAACAGGAGCAGCTATGATAGCGTGTACTCTGTAAGAAAGTAGGAGGGGATACCCGTGCGCTCAGCCAATCCCCTTGCAGTCTCCGTGGTGATTCTTTATCTCACCATAATGAAGTCCAAGTGAAATGACTTCTCGACAGTCCAGAAAACCACGTAAAAGGACGACACGCACGACAGGTGTCAACACGGGTGCGTTTCCATTCTCGTGTGAGGTGGTTTGGAAAAAATGCAAAAATGTCACAGTTCCTAAAGTGATGGCAAATACAAAAACCTCTAAGATCTATTTTTTGTCTTTTTTCTCCGCTTCATAATAAAAAATAGGTTTGTTCTTTATCTTACAGTAATCCATTATCTCCTTTGAAGGAAAATACATTAGTCCAACACTGACAAAAAGGTAAAACAAAACAGGGGACTTCAAACGAGAAGGATGAGGAGTTGGGAGGGTGGGTTGTGAGGAAATATTTCTTCTGTGTCATATTTAGGATGGACATTTTGTGCAGCCACACTTGACAACCTTTTCCACCTCCTGTACAAAGGAGGAGCCGTCTGTGCATTGGAAGGTGTATTTCCTGCGCTTGCTGCGGAGGGGAGCGCAGCAGGATGTCCCGTCTCCGCAGCTGCCCCGGCACTCTAAGCGGGAGACCTTCTCTGTGCTTTGGCACGCTGCGTATCCCTGCTGCGTCTGATAGTGATCTCGGACCCGTTCCCCCCGACATGCCATCTCTGCAAAGAGAAACCCAAAAAAAGCATTGAGCGCAACACAACGCTATCATATGCATGATATTATATTTAGTATATCAATGTTCATCTTTCCAGTATATTTTCCCGGAGATATCGAAAGGTAAACCTTAAGAAAATACAATACAAGTAGAAAAGAGGAAAGATGTTTGCGGGGAGTATTTGGAACTTAAAGCATGAGATGTTTTAGTGGTTAAGGCAGGAAATTTAAGACAATGCAACACAAAGACACACACACAGCCCTCACCTGGCGGACCTGAGTGGGGTCCATACCGCTTTCAGTAGCAGCTGAAAGGTTTTGGGAAGGTTGAAAAGTAACGTTAGTATAAAAACAATAACAGCGCAAGATTAGTTACAGAAAAGGTTAGCATTTCAACAGCCAAGCAAGCCAACATCTTTTAACCCTCTGGTACTCTTAGGTCACTTAGGATTTTTTTACTTTATTGGAATGGTACAAAATTTGGTGACTTGTGAACACAAAACCAATAATGAATGTGAATCGAAAAGACCTAAAAAAAGTCCTAAAGGAAATGACTGGGAATAAGAACAATATTTATATTATAAAAAAAATTGTATTCAAAGGAAAAAAATAGATGATAATAATTGAACGAATAGTGCATAAAACCATAGTTCCCTTTCTGTCGGTCTCTCGACGTTGTGTCGAACCGACAGATGGGGTTCGTCCCTGAGAACCAATCGTTTCCGACTGCTTAGAAAAGGCCAATGAAAATTGGCAAATGAAATTTGCATGCCGGACTCCGCCCCGGACATCTGGGTATAAAAGGGAGACGGCGTGCATCATTCATTCACCTTTTGTTCTTCGGAGCCTTCGGTTATGAAGATCTTCTCTTGCTGCTTAGCAAAAGATCTACATTGCCGGTTCTACGACGTGGTGCAGCGGACTGTCCCTTCCTGCAGCGACTTCCCCTGGGCGTCTCAGCAGTTCCAGAGGTGTTCGAGCCTGCAGACGGTGACTAATTTCTCCAGCGTGGCATGTCCCGCTGTTCTCTTGGGTGCGGTGTCCTCATCGAGGATGGGGACAAGCACGATGTCTGTGTCAGGTGTTTGGGGGTCCAACACGCTGAGACAGCCTTCGTGGACTCATCTTGCCCGCACTGCGGGCAGATGGTCATAGAGACGTTGCGGTCACGGATGGCTAAGGCCATTCCGTTCACCAAGGCGAGCGGCGAGGGTGATATGGGGATTTCTGCAAGCGCTAATCCGTCAGCCAAGTGCTCACGGACCGCTCGCACCCCGTCTCGCTCGCCTCATTGTTCCCCAGCTGGCGGTGCCACACCGTCAGCGTCCTCCTTCACGCAGTCGGACACGATGCGTGATGAGGATGAGATGTCCATCGCAGCATCGGAGAGCGAATTGCTGGCATTCGATCCCAACGACTCGCTGCAGATCCCCCCTAGGGGGGGACGAGCTCAGGAGGAGGCGGATGTCGAGATGTCGGCCATGCTTTCCCGGGCCACCGTGTGCATTGGGTTAGAGTGTACTCCGGTGCCTCTCCCCCAGTGCTCATGGTTGGATACGTGGTTCTTGGGCTCTGGCGACTCCAAGCCGCGCCCAACCCCGGTTCCATTTTTCCCGGAGGTGCATGAGGAACTGGCGAAGACATGGAACGCCCCCTTTTCGGCGCGTACACGTCAAACCGGTTCCGTCGCTCTCTCTTCCCTAGATGGTGGGGCGGCTAGGGGTTACGTCGACGTGCCCCAGGTGGAACGTGCAGTCGCGGTGCACCTGTGCCCGCAGGCGGCGTCCACCTGGAGAGGTCGACCGAAACTCCCGTCCAAGGCGTGTAGGACTTCGGCATCGCTGGTGTCAAAGGCCTACACTGCCGCGGGCCAAGCTGCCTCCTCTCTCCACGCCATGGCCATCCTGCAGGTCCATCAGGCCAAGGCGTTGAAGGAAATCCACGAGGGTAAGACCGACCCGGGGTTAATGCAGGAACTCCGCACTGCCACCGACCTCGCTCTAAGGGCGACCAAGGTGACCGTGCGGGCCCTGGGTCGGGCGATGTCCACCATGGTGGTCCAGGAGAGGCATCTCTGGCTCAACCTTGTGCAGATGAGCGACGCCGAGAAAGTCCGCTTTCTCGACGCGCCCATTGAGCAGGGTGGGCTGTTTGGTGACACTGTCGAGGACTTTGCTCAGCAGTTCTCGACGGTGAAGAAGCAGACGGAGGCAATTAGCCATATTCTTCCCCGCCGAGACTCGGCCGCCCATAGGCCTTCGAGTTCCCATGCGGCCTCTGCTTCCCAGCAGCCCCGGCCCCCTTCGAAGCCAGCTCCGGTTCCAGCGCTCCCTACCCAGGCGGCACCCCGGAAGAGGGCATCGAAGGGGAGACCACCACCCCGTCAACAACCTTCTACGAAGAAGCGTTCCTGACGGGAAGACCCCACGGGGGCCTAGCGCCCACTTTTTCACAAAAAGAGTTTCCTATCTCCCTGGGTGTTCTTCACAGCCACTCTCACCCTCTGTCAGACGGTGTTCGGCCACTTGACGTTGCATCTTGGCGAGGCGCAACATCGAATGTATTTTGCAGCCCTCAGCACTGTCAAATCGATGGTGCGGGGACCTGCATCGCCAGGAAGGCAAACCAGCAGAGCCAGTCTTCTTCCCGGGGGCTCCCCGGCGAGAGACCCGCACTGCCAGCCATCGAACCACCCCCCGGGGGGTCGATGAAGCAGATCGTTCCCTTAGTCCCCCTGTCACAGTCCCTGGGAGCTTGGCTCGAGCTTCCCACACCGTCACAGTGGCTGAGAAGGACAATCCGTCTCGGCTACGCGATCCAGTTCGCCAGAAACCCGCCCAAGTTTCGGGGCATCCTCGTCACCTCGGTCAGAGGCCGGAATGCTCCCGTACTACGGAGCGAGGTTGCCACCCTTCTGGCGAAGGGTGCGATCGAGTCCGTCCCCTTAGCCGAGATGACCAAGGGGTTTTACAGCCCTTACTTCATCGTTCCCAAAAAAGGCGGGGGGGGGGCTGCGCCCCAGCCTAGATCTGCGTACCCTGAACAGACACCTGCACAAGCTACCGTTCAGGATGCTCACGCAGAAGCGCATCCTGGCATCCGTCAGATGTCAGGATTGGTTCATGGCAATCGACCTGAAGGACGCTTACTTTCATGTCTCGATTTTCCCTCGTCATCGCCCATTCCTACGGTTCGCTTTCGAGGGTCGGGCATATCAGTACAGAGTCCTCCCCTTCGGTCTGTCTCTGTCTCCACGAGTCTTTACGAAGATCGTGGAGGCCGCCCTCTCTCCCCTCAGGGAGAAAGGGGTGCGGGTACTCAACTATCTCGACGACTGGCTTATCTTGGCTCACTCGCGAGATCTGTTGTGTGCACACAGGGACCTAGTGCTCCGGCACCTAGATCGATTGAGACTACAGGTCAACCGAGAGAAGAGCATGCTCTCCCCTGTGCAGAGCATCCTCTATCTTGGTATGGAACTCAACTCTGTCACCATGACAGCGCGACTGTCCGCAGTACGCGCCCAGTCGGTGTTGAACTGCCTGGATCATTTCACGCAGTCGGCGGTTCCCCTGAAACTATTTCAGAGGCTCCTGGGACACATGGCATCCTCGGCGGCAGTGATACCCCTCGGGTTGATGCACATGAGGCCGCTTCAACACTGGCTCCTGAGTCGAGTTCCTTGGGGAGCGTGGCACACCGGCAGCAGGCAGATGGTGATTACGCCTCGCTGCCGACGCACCCTAACCCCGTGGTCTTCCATGGCCTTCCTTCGGGCAGGGGTACCCCTAGGGCAGGTTACGAGGCATGTCGTGGTGACAACAGACACCTCCCTGCAGGGTTGGGGTGCAGTGTGCAACGGGCAAGCAGTGTCTGGGCTTTGGACGGGCCCCCGTCTGCGCTGGCATATCAATTGCCTAGAGTTGTGGGCTGTGCTACTTGCACTGAAGAGGCTGCAGCCTCTCGTGCAGGGCAAGCACGTGCTGGTCCGGTCGGACAGCACTACTGCAGTAGCGTATATCAATCGTCAGGGTGGCGTTCGCTCACTGCAGTTAACACGACTTGCCCGACGCCTCCTCCGGTGGAGTCAGCAGGTGATCCGCTCCCTGCGTGCCACGTATATCCCAGGCGACCTGAACCAGACAGCCAACGCGCTCTCTCGTCAGTCTACGCCTCGCGGAGAGTGGCGACTCCACCCCCGCGCAGTCCAGCTCATTTGGGTGCAGTTCGGGCAGGCCCAGGTGGACCTGTTTGCCTCCCTCGAAACCACCCATTGCCCGCTTTGGTACTCTCTGACCGAGGGACCCCTCGGCACGGATGCCCTAGCGCACAGCTGGCCGCGGGACAAGCGGAAGTACGCCTTCCCCCCAGTGAGCCTCATTGCACAGACCCTGTGCAAGGTCAGGGAAGAGGAGCATCAAGTGTTACTCGTTGGACGGGACGAGGAGATCCTGAGTGGTCTGCCTCCGGCGGTGGTAGCTACCATTTCTCAGGCTAGGGCACCTGCCACTAGGCGACTGTATGCCTACAAGTGGCGCCTCTTCTCGACCTGGTGTGCTTCTCGAGGAGAAGACCCACGGAGTTGAGCGATCGGGTCCGTGCTGTCCTTCCTACAAGAGAGACTCGAGACTAACCTCTCCCCCTCCACACTGAAAGTGTATGTAGCCGCCATTGCTGCTCATCACAACTCAGTTGCTGGGAAGTCTCTAGGGCAGCACGACCTGGTCATTAGATTCCTAAGGGGTGCGAGGAGGCGTAACCCGCCTCGTCCGCACTCCATACCATCTTGGGACCTGGATGTAGCCCTGACAGGTCTCACCAGGCCCCCCTTCGAGCCCCTAGGGGATGCTTCTCTTCCTCATCTTTCGATGAAGACGGTTCTCCTTTTGGCGCTCGCCTCCATCAAGAGGGTAGGGGATCTACAGGCTTTCTCCGTGTCCCCTGACTGCCTAGAATTCGGACCCAGGGATTCTCACGTTATCCTGAGACCTCGGCCCGGCTACGTGCCCAAGGTTCCCACCGCTCCCTTTCGGGACCAGGTGGTGAACTTAAAGGCGCTCCTTACTGGGGAGGAAGACCCACCCCGTCCGTGTTGTGTCCAGTATGCGCGCTGCGCCTCTACTTAGACCGCACACAGAGTTTCAGGAGCTCGGATCAGCTCTTTGTCTGTTTTGGAGGTCAGCAACAGGGGAGAGCTGTCTCCAAGCAGAGGTTGGCCCACTGGATTGTGGATGCTGTCAAGACAGCTTACCAATCCCTAAATCGCCCGTGCCCCCTAGGAGTGAGGGCCCACTCCACCCGGGGTGTTGCCTCCTCTTGGGCCTTGGCACGGGGGGCCTCTCTCGCAGACATTTGCAGAGCTGCGGGTTGGGCTACACCCAACACCTTCGCGAGGTTTTACAACCTCCGCATAGAGCCGGTGTCAGCCCACGTCCTGCATGGCCACATGTAGGACCGGCAACTGGTAGGGTGTACGCCTGTTCGGTTCTTTTCCCCCTCTCTCGAGTGGGTCAGTATACCGTTTTAGCCTCCATTCTTTCCCCACTGGGCGAAGAACAGGCACTCCATCCATCACTAAGCAAGCACCCCCTGGGGCGGGCTGAGCAGAGCAGCCCTGCCCCTTAGGCCGGGTATCACCTGAGTTATTCGCAGCATAGCTCTAACCGGACCTAGTGCTACCAGACGTTGCAACTCCCCAGTAGGGCGGTTCCGTCTGATGTATCCTCATGCTGGTTCCCACCTTGGTAACCCATGACCTCCCCGGGTGGACCTCCACCTCGCGGTCTTTTCTTCAGACGCACTTTCTTCCCATGAGTTCTTCCCCATCGGTGAGACCATGTTGGTATCTCCACTGTTCTCCTCCCTGCGGTAGGAAGTGGTCTCTGTAGCGCATCCCCCACTTGAGGAAGTAGCGCTTACCCAGTGCCTTACGGTTCCGGGCGGCTTCTCGCTGTTAGAGAAACAAGGCCGCCGCCTGTGAGGCCGAAGGTAGGGGCCTTCCCACCTTTCAAGAAAGCTCTGGGACCCCCTACCTACCCACTGGTAGGTTACAATTTTGCGGTAGCGTTCACGGCTGACACGCCCAGGCCAGTCACTGTCGCTTCATTGAGATTGTGACAGGGCACAGTGTTATGGCGTTTTCCATTGGAACCCCATCTGTCGGTTCGACACAACGTCGAGAGACCGACAGAAAGGGAACGTCTCGGTTACGTTGTAACCTCGGTTCCCTGATGGAGGGAACGAGACGTTGTGTCCTCTTGCCACAACACGTGCTGTCCTCTGCAGCAGTCGTGAGAGGTCTCAGGCTCCTCAGAACTAAGGTGAATGAATGATGCTTTCATGATGTCAATGATGTCTCCCTTTTATACCCGGATGTCCGGGGCGGAGTCCGGCATGCAAATTTCATTTGCCAATTTTCATTGGCCTTTTCTAAGCAGTCGGAAACGATTGGTTCTCAGGGACGAACCCCATCTGTCGGTTCGACACAACGTCTCGTTCCCTCCATCAGGGAACCGAGGTTACAACGTAACCGAGACGAATTCCCTAAAAATCTTAAAAAATATTATTGAAAAAAAACCATTGATTTCAATAAAACAAATAAAATTGAGAATTTAGGTGTCACTTTTCAGTGTGACCCCTAAATGAGGGGCACCATAGGGTTAAGCATTTACAGCCAGTGTTGGGGATGCTATGTTGAAACTCTAGCTTATCAAGCTAATCAAAATCAAACCGTTATTTAAAAAAAATCACCCTATTTTTTGTATATTGCCAAACAACTCAAATGTATCTTTTTGGAGCAGATTTATTGAAATAAATCATACGAATGAGGTGAAGTGAAATGGATTTCCCCAATGATAAAAACGTGATTATAAATAATGTCAGCACGACGAAATCAAATGATTTGTTTTAGGTTTTTACACTATAATATTTAATAGAAATGTAACATACTATTATTGTAAAAGACACTGTGTTAAGAAAAGCTAAGATACTGCCAAGTTACTAAAACTGCACTGCAAGTTAGTAGCATCTGGTTAGTTCCTCCACAACACTGATCAGGACACTGGACACACAGTACAAGCACGAGCTGCAGTATTAAGCACAGGCAGAGGTGGGTAGTAACGCGCTACATTTACTTCGTTACATTTATTTGAGTAACATTTTGGAAAATATGTACTTTTTAAGTAAAATTAAAAGTGTGTACTTTTACTCTTACTTGAGTAAATTTCTAATAGAAAATCTGTACTTTTACTTCGTTACATAACTTACATTGCGTGACGTTCCTTAGTTCCTTCATTTTAAAATATGCTTTTTAAAACGCGTTGTTTATTTCAAGGTTGTCGTCTCTTTTTACGGGCATTCCCGAGTGATCGATTCTTTTGAGTCGATTCTTTTGAAAGCATTAATTGAACCAATGGGCAAAACCATTTGAATAGGCTAATGAATCAGTTCAAATGATTTGTTCAGTTCGCAGCACGATCTGAATAATCTGAAGCAGGATTACGCACTCCTCGTAGCGCGAAATTTAAGAACACGCAGAACACAAAGAGCGTTGGATGAAGTGGATATTAATCTATATCTATACAATCAAAACTGCAAATGTGTCATATTGTTTGCCAGCGATGATAAATGCCCGCCATTTGCTCGCACCCGCGCGCGACCTGTTCGTCAGACACAGCAACATGCAGGACAGGACACGTCTCTGTGTCCTGTCAGACACAGAGACGTGGGCTTGCAGAAATATACATTTGAAGAACAGAAGGAAGCAAACGTGTTGATGGGCGTGTGGTTCACTGTTTACTGTTTGTTTACAAGTAAGAGCGTTTCACAACACACACGTGACAACACGAGAAAACATGAAATTTGTTCAAAAATGTGTATTTCATTTAGAGAGCACTGCAGATGTTCTAGATCATCTTAGGAAATGCTCTGAGTTTAGTTCATGCTTTTTAAACGCAAAACTCAGGAGGTTCACTTTAGTTTGACATGGTCTATTATTCTAAATAAGTTGGGTAAACTACATTGACATCAGGACTAGATGACATTTACAGAAATGCTTGTCTCTTCTGTGTTTGTCTAGTCTTTAGTCTCTCTAGTATATTGCAAAGATATCTGCTTATGATAATTAAAAATATTGATTAAAATGTAATATTAAAATATTGGCGTTAATATTAATTTAATGCAGTAGGCCTATATAATCAGATACAAAGTAACTAAGTAACTAGCTACTTGAGTAGTTTTTTCATTGCATACTTTTTTACTTTTACTCAAGTAAATTTTAAAATAGTGACTTTTACTTTTGTAACAATTTCTCTAGTTACTTGTACTTTTACTTGAGTAAAGATTTTGGCTACTCTACCCACCTCTGAGCACAGGTTTAGTAAGGTATTTTGTGTGAAACTGCCTCTTCAGGAAAGACAGCCCTGTCCCTTTAAGACCCTAAGCATGTCATACCTTTATCGCAGCTTTGCCCTGTGTAACCACTGTTGCACTCGCAGTAGGCCTTGCCCAGCCCTGACACGCGACAACGGCCGTGTTTACATGCAATGTACTGACAGGGACTCATCTGCTCCTCTTCATCACACAACACTCCCGTAAAGCCCGGGAGACAGCGGCAGCTGTACGAGTATGAGTTTATGGGCACACAAGAGCCGTGGATACATCTGAAACAGACAGACAAAACATAGACTTTTAAATACACAATACAATGCCTGATGGGCCAAAAAAAAACTTGGGGTAGGGTATAGTAATAAATGTCATCATCTTAGTACAGAAAATAATTGTGTCTATGAGCGGTCTTCATCAAAATTGCTTTGAAGTGTGTTTGTGTCTCTTACTTGTTCCCATCACACGGGTTGTTGATCTGCTGGTCGCACAGTTGACCGGTCCACCCCGCCTCACATTCACAGCTGAAGGACGAGTGTCCGGTGGTATGACACTGTCCATGGGCGCACACACTCCGCTGGCACGGCTGGCAGCCTGGCACCACCCCCTCCTGCAGCAAGAACTGGGTGAGGTCCTGCAGCTGGTCATTAATGTAGAGGTTTCGGATACAGCCGTGGAAACTGGAGCCGTTCCTCCCGGGACCCTGACGTAAGGAGGCCAATCCAGACTGCTGTGGAATTCCTGAAGAGAGAGCATTAAGTAATAATTTGACAATTTAAAGTGGTGTTACACCTAAAATGGTCAGTGTCTGGTTTGTGTATCATGTATGTTTATGTTTAGCGAGCATTTTTTAAATTCTATAATAGACTTTAGGGATATTTAGTAACCCCAGGACAACACATACTTTGATAATAAATCATAATTTTTAAGTATTTTTTGAAGTATATGTGACGTGTGCTTTTGCTGTTCTGGAGCTAGATTTTATAAACCCAGAAGTGCTGCTAACCTTTTTTCAAAAAGTGTGAAATGCTGGGTGTGTACATACCACCGAGATAAAGCGGTGCCGGGCTGGGAGCAGCACTGGGATTGTTAGCAGTAGTGATGGATTTGGGGCTGCCTCCATCAATAGACAGAGACAGAGACTGATCCTTCGCTACCAGCTCCACTACATGAAAACTGCCATCATTTATCGTCTCCACACTAGAGAGAGAGAGAGAGAGAGAGAGAGAGAGAGAGAGAGAGAGTCAGTGAGGCTAATACACCTGCAGACAGTATTTTTCTTGAGCTATTGGACTGTCAGAAACAAGAAAGGACTAAACTGATGAGGCTACGGAGGATAAAGAAACATTTCTCATCTTTAAAGTTAAGAATGAAAACAAGAGACTTTAAAGTTTACGCTTATAGAATCATCTGTTTTATTTCCTCACCACATTTCACACACAATGAAATGCTTCCCTGAAGTTTAGTAAAACTGCAGCAACAATGTTCAATTAACACATGTACTGAAATTCGTTTAGTTTAATGCCCGAAATTTACTGTAGACTTTATTCAGTTACTAAGCAAGCTAGTAACTTGGACCAGAAATACATAATGTGCCGCCACAGGTATGCGTCTGTCAATGGTTTTAAAGTGATAGTTCACCCAAAAATGAAAATTCTGTCATCATTTACTCACCCTCGTCATTACAAACCTATATGAATTTCTTTATTCTCCAGAACACAAAAGAAGATATTCTGAAGAATGTCGGTAACCAAACAACAATGGTACCCATTGACTTCTATTGTATGGACACAAAACCAATACAGGTCAATGGGTACCACCATTGTTCGGTTACCAACATGATGACAGAATTTTTATTTTTGGGTGGACTATGCATTTCACACATCAGAAATCAGAACTATTCATTTTGTAAGTGTGTGTGTTTATAAAGTAAACGTGTGTGTGTACCTATAGATGGCAGATGGTGGATATGATCCGGAGTCATAACTGACTCTGAGTCGGCCTCTGTAGAGCTCGACAGCAATGTGTTCATTATCTCCTTTATACAGCAAAACTCCATTGTCCTCATCTGTGGCGATCTATAACACACAAAGTCCACATGAGTGTGTGTAAAGTCTACAACATGCATCTGTGATGATGAATCTGAACTGTGTACCTGTAATGATATATTGGCCTGTTCTGTAATGAGGTTGGAGGGGATCTGCAGGAACGATTCCCTATTGATGAAGTTGACGCTGACCAGCCTCTCGCAGTGCACGCCTTCGTAACCATGGAGACACTGACACACCGGATCCGTGTCCTTGACAACACACTGCGCGCCGTTGGCACAGTCGTAGTGGTCACACGGACTTGTTCTGGGCAGCACCATCGGGGGAGAGAAGTCGCAGAACAACCCACTACACGGACACACAAAGGGACACGTTTCACATGCTGATCTCTCGTGAATCATCACCGTAGTGAAATATTCATAGTGTGTATTCGTGCTCACCTGTACCCTTCTGGACACACACACGTGTAGCCGTTGACTGCGTCAATACACTGGGCTCCATTTTTACACTTGTTATCTTCACAATCATCAAAATCCGCCTCGCAGTGTTCTCCGGTGTAACCTGGAGTACACTCACACCTGTACACACACAAGCACATCATTGATTTTATAAAGAACATTGAAAACTCACACCCTGAACTTTAAAATCAACATTTTTAGAGTGACGAGAAATAATTCTGTATGTCTTACAGTTTTGATGTTTGAACTAGGCCTGTCTAACGATTAATCGCAATTAATCACAGAAGAAGGTTTGCGTTTACAGTATATACAGTATGTATATATGTATAAATAAATATTTACATGTATATATATTTATATATAATTTAAATTATATATAAAGATTTATTATATTATTATTTTATATATTTTATATAGGGCTGTCAAACGATTAATTGCGATTAATCGCATCCAGAAAAAAGTTGGTGTGGTTACATAATATATGTATGTCTGTGTACTGTGCATATTCATTTTGTATTTATAAAAAACATACACATGCATGCATATATTTTAGAAAAATATAAAAAAAAGAAACATTTATATATAATTTAAATTATTGGTAAATATGAATAAATGCATGTAAATATTTCCTTACATACCTGTACATGTATGTGAAGATTAATATGCACAGTACACGAACATATATTAAGTAAACACATTTATTCTTGATGCAATTAATCATTTGACAGCCCTAATTTGATATTTTTCTTAAATATATACATGTATGTGTATGTGTTTATAAATACAAAAGAAATATGCACAGTTCTGGATGCGATTAATCGTTTAACAGCCCTAGTTTGAACTTTCATGCAAGTGTCAACTTCACACGTCCCATGTAGGTTGGTGTGGTTGAAATCTTACGTCTTACTTTTATTCAAAAATAACACTGGTGAAATCCATTCTGTGTTCTTAAGCTAGATTTCTCTAATCGCACAACAACATAGCGGTTTCCTACACTCTGATATGTTAAACCTTCAAAAGTATTTTTCATGACCGTACACGCAACCCAAAAGCTCTCGGCACTACATAAACACATTCATCATCCCATCATATCGCATCATATCATCTTTAAAACACCCTCTCTGGCCCGTTTTTATAGTAAACCCTACATGAGAGCTGTAATGGAATATCAGAAGCTAAACACAGCGCAGAACCCCAGAGACTGCAGCTGCATTCCACACAGCTCCGGTGTTGTGTTAACATCTGCACCGTTGGGCATAAAAACACACCAGATGAACTTATGTGGCCCGCTGCCCGCTTACACGTATCAACAGAGAACACACGCACACATCTGAACACCAGCGATTGTTTTGGCTTCGTGGAGAAATGACTGAAATGAAAGACGAGCGGAGAGAGTGAGCTGGATGTCTGGTGGAGGGCGAGCAATGAAATTGTATCCAAAAAAGGATTCGGATCCAACAGATTTGAGTGACTGCCGAAAGTGCCTGTGTGCTGTGTTGTTACAGGAAAGGAGTTCAGTGCGTCATTTAAAGACATGTTCTTATATGAGCAGAAATGTACTGATGCACTCAAACCGTCTGCTCTACCGTACTGATCTCTTGACCTTTGTTGCTCTTTGAGTCATAGAAGTCTGGTACACTTTAACAGCATACTGTAGCAAAACACAGGCTGCTTAGGAAGCGACCGGCCGATGGTGAATGTTTGCTGTGTGAGGCCGAGGCTACGATACAAGGTCACGGTGACCAAACTTACATGAAGCCCTTAGCAGTCAGAATACATTTGGAGTCATGCTGACACATGTTCAGCTCTGGAGCGCAGAAATCCTGCTTATCTTCACACAGCTCCCCTGTGAACACACAAAGTCAAACACATATTAAATAATCAAAGCAATATTGGGGTGGTTTCCCGAACAGGGTTTAAGCCTAGTCCCAGACTAAATGAAACATTAGAGGTCTTGATTGAAAACAACCTATACTAATATCTTAAAATATATCAGTTCTATTGTTTGGCTCAAGATGTACAGAATTGTTTATGTAAAGCAGTGGTTCTGTAAGAACCCAACACTGAACTGTTGTTTACCTCCCAGTCGATAGGGGGCGCCTCTCTCCAGATTCAGGCCGAATGCCACACTAATTAAGACTGATGTACCACACCTGTGTTTAACCCTATTTAAATTGGCTTGTGCCATGCCTCAGTGTTCAGTCTTGAGCCTATGTTACCAGTGATTTACGGAAAGTAACGGCGGTGTCAATCTATTGGGTTTTTGAGAGTCTGTAGTCTACCTTTATTATTCTTTTTGTTTGTAAGTAAAGACTACCTTTTGCTGAATATCCTTGACTCCTTGTTTCTGCTGCCTCTGCTCTTGGATTTATTAAAAGCAAGGGATTAGTTCAGTTGGTAAAATCAATGACTTTCTAGCAGGAGAACTGGGTTCGATTCCCACCTGGAGCAGACCCGTTACAGGTTCTCAAAAAGGGGGCCGTGGCCTTCTGTGGGGCCCCAAGATGGTTCCAGGGGGCCACAGATTTTGTGGCATTTTAGAAATATAGATATTTATCATAAATTTTGTGCAATCAAACATCAGAAAAACAACGCCCCCAACCAAAAGAATTGATGT
The DNA here is from genome assembly GCF_024868665.1 of Triplophysa rosa. NCBI lineage: Eukaryota > Metazoa > Chordata > Actinopteri > Cypriniformes > Nemacheilidae > Triplophysa > Triplophysa rosa. The sequence goes on along the minus strand of NC_079893.1, from coordinate 12,302,966 downwards.
TTTAGCATTGTTTAACTGAATATTTTCTTGGTTTAATTAAAATTTTAAGTTTAAGATTATACGTCTTTATTTGGGGGGCCGCAATGCACTCTACACAAAGGGGGCCTTACAACAAAAAGGTTTGAGAACCACTGATGTAAAGGATGTTTTTAAAAATGACTTAATTGTTCTAATTTAACTAAACCCTAGTCCTGGTTTAAACTAATCCCTGTCTGAGAAACCGCCCCATAGAGTTTGGGAAAACATCTTGGGCTGCTCTTACAAATAAAAACGTTTGTTCAAGTGTGTTTATTTAAACTACTAAAGTAAAAAAAGTATACGTTCCGTCTAGTTTTGATGTACTTCTCAGAAATATACTTTTCTGTAAGTATATATTAAATTAAGCATGTTCTTTTAATGGAGATATAATATAAAAGATAAGTATTCTAAGTTTACTTGGTTTAAATACTACATAAAAAAAATTTCACATACTGTTTATAAACGTTTATGCTCAAGCTTATATAGAATATAAACATAACATATTTATGTATATTATATATACATTATATTTCTGTCAATACGATTCCTGTATCCTTCAGGATTCTTGTATTTTTGTAACTTACAAGTATACAGTACTACTAGTTAAGAAACTAGACAAAGTACTGTATTCATAAAAATATACTTGAACTTTCCTTTAGTATACTTAAGAAAAAAGAATACTTCTTTTTTGTACAGTAGAAGTATACCGGTATGGAAATTGAACACATTGTTTTATTTAAATAATGTCCCTGCAAAAAGGGAAAATATTGACTCAACAATACTACTGCTAGTAATTCTTGACTTCATGGGGACATTTCCAAGAGGAAAACAGCTTATAAATCAAACTAAATGATGTTTATTTGAAAATATAAAAATTCAGAAAGGTTTGTGTGAGGGTTAGGTTTAGGGGTAGGGTTTGGGGATACAATATATAGTTTGTACAGTAAAAAAATCATTGTCTATCTAAAGTCCCCATAAAACACGGAAACCCAACATGGGTGTGTGTGTGTCATGCGTCAGCAAGCAGCAAGCTTTTCAGAAATTCGAGGACACACTACCTTTCTGAAAAAACACAGCTTAGACCATCTTAACTCCCAGCCTGGATAATGGAATAAAGCAAGCACTTTTTAGCTAGTCCGGCTAAGAGACCAACTAGACCAGCTTGGCCAGACAGGGAAACCAGGTTTTATGGTTCATGCTTTTTTTTCTTCTCAGGGTAGGCAGAAACAGTGAGGACAGGACACAATGAGAGAAAGAGTGAAAGAGAGCGTGAACTGACCTTTCTCCACCTCATTATTATTAGCAGCTAGCAGAAGAGACAAAGAAATGGCAAAAGACAGACAGAAAAGCAGAAATACAGAGGATGTGTTTGACATGTTAGCTCAAGCAGCACATTAGCGTGTTAGCATCAGACAGATAAACACAAAACACAGAGGGCACGGAGCATTAGCATGTGTATGTCTGTGAGTTACCTGTGTATTCAGGTGAGCAGAGACAAGTGTAGTTGTTGATGCCGTCCACACAGGTGGAGTTATTCTCACAGTCATTATCTTCACAGTCATCGATATTTATCTCACATTCATCACCCTCAAATCCATCTGGACACACACACCTGAAAACACACAACACACATGATACTCACATTTTCCACCAATGCTAATTGTGTAATCCATAATATTATTGCAATTTCTTTTTAGACTTGTTGGTAATGTATCCAAAGGCATCTCTGGCTCATCTTTTGTAAGACATGCAATAATATCATGTGTTTTGTACTCTAATGTAATAAATATATCTGTGTACATATGCATAACTTTTACATTGCAATAACATATTGCAATAACTTCTAAGGTAATTAATCTTTATTTATAATTGATTCATATTATCGATTATTAACACAAATGCAAATTGTAAAAAGAGCTATTAAAATAAACTTCACTTGACAAACATATTTTAAATCAAACACTATACTATTTACTGTAAAGTCATGGCTGTCAGCATGTAATACAAACTACATAGCCATATACTGTATATATACTGTATATATAGCTGCGGAAAAAATGAAGACCATTTTGTTTTTCTGAATTTTCTATTTATAGGTATGTTTTAAGGTAAAATTATTTTTGTTTTATTCTGAGAACTACTAACAATATTCCAAGTTTCTAAGTTTCTAACAAAAATATTGTTTCTACTTGCATTTATCTGCATGCAAATCACACGCAGTTTTAGTGTCTAATCGTCATGTTAAGCTTAAGTTCTCAAATGAAACTCTTCTCATTCACCATCACAAAGGATTCATTAGTATTGATGAGTGTAGATGACCGTGCAGCTGAACATGAGCTCACTTTACACACACACGTCTGTCTGCTGCGTATGTCCACAGAGAGACTGATTGGCTGATTAAGTGCATGAGAGAGCTCAGATCAGTTTCAGACACTTCAGTCTGATTAAGACAGATTAGACACACACTCTGCCCATAAAGTATATTCATTACCGGAGCTGCAGGGACGCACACACGCTAATCTGAGCATTTACTTAATGTTCCAAATCAAAGTCACTCGACCGCTTTCGACAGGAGCCGAGCGCAATGAAGAAGACTAATAAAGCCATTAAAACAGAATACTATCCCTCTGTCTGTCTCACACACATATGCACATGAGCTAGAGTTCAGATGAGTTCACAGTTTTGATGATGAGCCTCACCAGTGAGTGTTCTCATCTCCATCCTTAAGGTGGCAGGTGCCTCCGTTCTGACAGGGGTTACTGATGCACGCGTGAATCGGCTCCTCGCAGTCCTGACCCTGCACACATACATGATTTGTGTTGCATGCAAATATTATTCTTTACAAATGTATGAGCGCAGAGACATTTTGAAAAGGTTAAAAGTGAAACTAGAGAAATGTGGTTGCTCGAGTTTTGTCATACAGTTTCATTGGTTTTCTGAGTGGTTAGCATATGTGGCAGGGTGTTCTGTGTTATAAAAAAAGTTGCTATTAATAAAATGCATTTTGTTTAAGAACGTACGTACGTACCTTAAAACCGTATGGGCATGTACATCTGTAAAAATCCACAGGATGGTTACTGCAAGTTCCGTCGTTCTTGCAGGGGTTGGATAAACAAGGATTACATTTGGCCAAAATGTTCACATCCACTGGACCTGTGTGACAAAGAAAGAGACATCAAATAACAGAGACCGTTATATACATATACACAAATATAATGAACATTCAAGTGCAACCACACAAACACTGTAACACACACATAGGATTGAGCAGGTAAGGCATTACAAACTTGACTCAAAGTCAAAGGTCGCTTAAAACCTGAGGAAAGGTCACGGGCCAATGGCAGATACAGGGGGCTGGGTTTAAAAATCACTCAGGGCTCTGATTGGCTTACTTACCTGGCACAGGAATACCACAAGGCCCCGGCACCTCTATAAATGTACCAATCAAATCCCATTACATGAAGTATTATATTTTTATGTGCATTTATGTGCGTGCATATTCTGTGTGCGTATAAACTAGATTTAGAGATAGCACTCAAGCGCTCTGTGATGAGATAATTCTGTGAAGAGCAGAGGTGGGTATACCTGTGCAGGTGAATTTTTTGGAGGGTGTGGTCAGCAGTAGTTTGTCAGTCATCTCTCCAGGACCAGTGCAGCGTGCGATTCCAGGCTCCTTGTATCCGCTCTTCACCCAGTCAGAGAGCCACTGCATGTGACAGTCGCAGTACAGTGGATTCGCTCCCAGAGCCCTGCAGGAAACAAAAACACACATTTTAAGTAAATGGTCATTTTGTATTTTATGAGCACAAATGGGAGGTTCTGACTCGTGACCATGAAATGCCCACATAACAACTATTCAAACAAATAAGCCACTTGTGTGTGTACATTATTTTTTCTTAAAAAAAGGTTCAACCCAGCTGTCAGTCTAAATTACACTTGTGAAACTGATCCATGGGAATTACGGAAAAAGGGTCATTGTGGGAGACCAAAAACGAAACCAATCTGTGGCTGCTGAAACTCCGACTTCAGGCAAAGTGTTTTAGTGTGTGTTTGTGTGGGAGCAAAAGAAAGAACCAAAGTACATCCAGCTGTCAAAACCCATTTGGGGCACTCATAAATGTGTGTGCGCATATGGGTGTGTGTGTGTGTTTATTCGGAGGGACTTACAGGTGGGAGAGAGAGGACAGATCTTTGAAAGCTCCATCTGGGATCACAGCTATATCATTACCATGGAGAGACCTGCGGAGAGAAGAGAGAGAAATGAAGCAATCCAAGAGCCTCCAAAACACATAAATCAAAGTCTAATAGCAAACACGCATACACACAGTTGTGTGAGGTACTCACAACAGGCGCAGAGATTTCAGACCGTCGAAAGCCTTTACAGGAATACACCTCAGTCGATTGTAGCTTAAAATTCTGGGACGAAACAAAACATTACAATAATCACCAAATTGGGCATGTGCATCCATCAGTGTGTGCTCCCCTCAGGACTTTCACAATTGAATTTAGGGAATTTTGAATGCGGCTTCCAAACCATTTTTATTTGTGATAATTAGGTTTGTTTAAAAAAAGGGTTTGTCTGAAACAACGTGCCAGAAGTCACACATTCAAATGTCTAAATTTGGTCATTTGAGAAACATTTTTGCAGATATCTGCCCACCCTCAATCCTGATCTACCCACCCTCACATCACTTGAACACATATGACTTCTGAATTATCTTATTCTTCAGCAGTTTAATACAATAAAAACGCATGGTGATCACTATAAAAAAATATAATATAAGAATTTGAACCAGGAGAATCGGAACTATGATTTAAAATGGGGACTGCATGCATCTGCCACCACACCGGTCTTACATTAATTCAACAAACTATTATGCCGTTAAAACTGCATTTATAAGTATTTACACACACTCACACTAATGTTTACACACAAAAAAACACAGACACACAAACTGAAGCCATAGATCATGTTGACACTCACAGGGTGAGCAGCTCGGACATGTTACTGAAGCTGTGGTTGGACAATGTGCTGATCTGGTTATTACTCAAATCACTGCAAGAAAACACACGCATACAGACACACACGCATTCAGACACACACACACACACACACACACACACACACACACGCACACACACGCGCACACACACACACACACACACACAAGCAAAGTGTTATGAGCCACAGAAAAATCACAACAATCAACATTCAGGAAACAAGACAATAACAAAACACTAAGCAGCATTAAATTTAACATATAACATTTAATCAATTACAGTAATTGTTTTCCAGCTAAATGGCTAGTGTTTAGTAAAGACTGAATCAGAAAACAATAAACTGACTCTAAACTTAAATAATTCAGTCAAAATGACTCGTATTACATAAATGACATTAATACACAGCATAAGACACTGCACAGCTGCAAACTGATGCATAATCAATTCAACTTAAAGACACTCAAAACAGCCGAACCTACAAATACGTTTTAAACTACAAATAGTATCAAGCTACATTCACAAAGCATTTTATATATTATAGCTTTGTGTTAGACTCAAAGTCATATTCCAACATACAGAAGCATTCAACAACCTTGCACTTGACTGTGACTTAAAAGCTAGATTAATTTCCTTTCATTATAATAAAATAATCATAAAAACGCTTACATTTGATCAATTATATAAAAACCTTTATTTTTGACCGTTTGTTTTTGAATGAAAGAACAACTTTAAACCAGGCTAAATGAGTCAATCACTACACACCCATACGCAGTAAATAATAACTGCACATTCGTGACTGTAATGATTGTAGTTCATTAGGATCTAATTTATTGGTTTAGTGATGATGGATTATGTGCTTTCACGGAAAAGACTAGGAAAAAACATGCAACCGCCAAAAAACACATTATCTACAAACACATGGATTTTCTGGCTGAGAAAACAGACAACCATTATGTTGTCAAACACCATTTGTACTGATTAACTCTTATGATTGGTTGGTTTTAAATGGGCGGGGCCCTGATGGCTGTGAAGCTTTTGTGATTGGATGACCCCAGCGAGGGCGGTACCTACATGAGAGAGAGGTGTTTATAATTGGATAGTTCCAGAGGGACTTGCGTGAACTGGTTGCCATCGAGATAGCTATCAGAAAAAGACAAACAAGTTATTACTCAAACGCAGAGGAAATAGCACATTAGCAACAGTGTAATGGGAGAAACTTCAAAAGCTTGAAATCGTGTATTGTTTCAGACATGAAGTATGTGTTGTTGGAGGCTGCTGGGTTTATGGAAAAGGTGTGCCTGAATCAGATAAGGAAATGGCCATTTATTATGAAATTACTGAGAGGATTGTGGCGGCGATGTGCGAGCGTGTATGTTTACACTCACAGTTCTGTTACGTCTTTAGGAATGCCCTTGGGTAAAACCTTGAGACCTTTATTACTGCAGCGAACCACCGTATCCAAACATGAACAGTCGGCAGGGCAGCGAGCCTGCGGTGAACAGCTATTCTCATCATTACCTGCACGCAAAGCAAATAAGTGATCGTGTTAAGTTTTTATTGGTATTTTATTACCTTAAAACAACAAAAATCTGCCATACAGCAGTAGTTAGAAATGAACAAAATGAATTTTAAATGAATGAATGAATGAATTAACACCAAATTATATTTTATATCTGTAATAATAATTTTATGATTTAATGACATTTAAAACACACGTTTTTCATTCTAAAGATAAGGCACGCCGACTGCTTGAGTTTGTGTAAGGGAAAGATATAGCTGGGCTACGCTTAAGTTAGCATAATAGATATTATCGCAGCCCTATTTGGACCTAGAGACAAGATCTCAACTACCATAAAGACTGCTTACACACACATACTGTACATACACAACACACACACATACCATCCTCGCAGGCAAAGTCTTGTGCGGCCACATCTTGAATGGGGATCTCCTTAAGAAAGTATGGGTTCTGACAGCGTGGGTTGCCTGTGACGATACGTTTCTTACGGAGCCATTCGCCCAGCCAGGCCAGATGACAATTACAGTTAAACGGATTGGACAGTAAGTTCCTGTGGGAAAATTATGTAGCAAATATTTTTCAAGTCCAAGTTTCCAAAATAACAATTTGTTTTGATATTTTAAAGGGATAGGTCACCCAAAAATAAAAATTATGTCATTTATTCAACCTGTATGGCTATACAGTATATAAGATATTTTGAGAAATGTCTCAGTGGTTTTGTGTCCATGCAATGGAAGTCAATGGGGGGGCAAGTGTTGTTTAGTTACCAACGCACTTCAAAATACCATCTTTGGTTCTGCAGAAGAAAGTCATGCAGGTGTGGAATGACGTGAGGGTGAGTAAATGATGAAAGAATTTTTATTTTGGGTGAACTATCCCTTTAATCCTTCACAGGATTAAACCACATACACAGTGATGAGAGGAGAGAATGAAGTACTCACAGTGTGGAGAGGGAGTGTAGCGTGTCAAAGGCTCCCAGGGACATGGAGGTGATCAGGTTATCATAGAGCGAGAGCAGCCTCACAGAACTCAACCCAGTAAAACTGCTGTTATTGACACAGCTTATCTTGTTACTCCTCAACATCCTACATACAACACCAAAACAAAATCATTTCAACAAGCCAGAAGCTGCAGAAACAGAGCTTGTTAAACTAGTTCTATATTTTGGATTTATTGTGATCATCACAAAATTATTCATTATTCAAATGATTCCTATAAAACCCACAGCGTGCGCAGACCACTGAGGCCTTTCAGCATGGTATAGTGAACAATCTCCAATCGGTTGCTTGTCAGAATGAGTTCATTCACACCACTTGCTCCCTCAAACGTGCCCTCCTCAATATCAGTGATCTTGTTGTTGCTCAGGTTGCTGTGGAACACAAGTTGCAATCATGTGTATATAACTCTGATAACGGCACTTTAAAATAAAGTCTCCCGCCAAATAAATGATGACAAAGACAAAAGATAAGACAACAGAGACTTACATCTTGCGTAGCTGTGGAAGCTTTTTAAAGATTCCTGTAGCTTCCAGCACTGTAAATTCATTATTGTTCAAGCGACTGTGTGGAAAAACAAAACAACTGTATGGTCAATTATTTAAATAATTATGTTGTGTATATGTCATTGTGTATACAGGTTTGACACATTCTTACAAATATAGTCTAGACATACTTAAAATCACAAATGGCTTTAAATCTATAATTTCTAACAGGTTTAGCAAATAGAGTTTAGAACAGTGGCGGCTGGTCAATAGGGGGCGCAGGGGCGCCACCCCACCAAATTATCCAGAGAAGAAGACTGTAACATGTAAGTTCAACATATATTGTAAATTGCAAAATAATTTTGAACTATATTCGCCTGGTAGTTGTGTTAGCATTCATTAAAAGTATCATTTAAAATCATATTTGGTTAATTTCTGTGACAATACATATATATTCTACATGCGGGGCGCCGGACAAATGAGTGTTTATGTAGGTAGGCTACACAAACTTTTGGCAGGCAGGTGACCTGAGACTGCTCTCCAATTGGCTCATGTCAGAACATCGCCAGGGCGCAGCTCTGTGCGCCCTAGACCCTCCTACTTTTGCTGATAGTGTATCAATATTGATTTTTACATGTTTGACCTCATGTGATTGGACAATTCTCAACCATTTCGCAGAGAATGCTTTTCTCACCCAGAACCCCGGTACGGAACATTATGGAGTTTAAATACAAGTTTAGAAGTATAGACTGCATGAACGTGATTAACAAATTCACTGCAACAGTGATAAAGAAAGAGCTTTACTCGCCCATATTAATAGTTTACACTGCACGAGAGCAATGCGACAAAAGCAGAGAACCCAATCAGTGACGCTATTTGCATTGGATGCTGTGCGCTGCATAAGTAATCCCTGTTATTGTTTTTTTTGTTTACTCTCTGTAATACAGTAGTACACTTTTTGGTATTTACACTAGTACACTGTAGTAAATTGTGAGGTGCTGTTATATTTTATAGCTATATTTACTAACTATTGTTGTTGTGCTTGTATCGCTTAACACAAATAAATGACGAGACACCCGATTGACTGTTATTATTCTTTACTGAACTAAAGTTAACTGAAAAGTTACTCTCGTATTTTGTTACAGAAGAGATGGATGGCCAACCAAAACACTAAACAGAGTTCCCTTTCTGTCGGTCTCTCGACGTTGTGTCGAACCGACAGATGGGGTTCGTCCCTGAGAAACAATCGTTTCCGACTGCTTAGAAAAGGCTAAATGAAATTTGCATGCCGGACTCCGCCGTCTGCATTCTAAAAGAGCTAATTTCTCCAGCGTGGCATGTCCCGCTGTTCTCTTGGGTGCGGTGTCCTCATCGAGGATGGGGACAAGCACGATGTCTGTGTCAGGTGTTTGGGGGTCCAACACGCTGAGACAGCCTTCGTGGTCATAGAGACGTTGCGGTCACGGGTGGCTGTTTTCTCTCGAGAATCAGCCACCACCTCGCATGCATCCCGGGCTGTGACGAGGATGGCTAAGACCATTCCGTTCGCCAAGGCGAGCGGCGAGGGTGATATGGGGATTTCTGCGAGCGCTAATCCGTCAGCCAAGTGCTCGCGGACCGCTCGCACCCCGTCTCGCTCGCCTCGTTGTTCCACAGCTGGCGGTGCCACACCGTCAGCATCCTCCTTCACGCAGTCGGACACGATGCGTGATGAGGATGAGATGTCCATCGCAGCGAATTGCCCACGGGGGCCTAGCGCCCACTTTTTCACAAAAAGAGTTTCCTATCTCCCTGGGTGTTCTTCACAGCCGCTCTCACCCTCTGTCAGACGGTGTTCGGCCACTCGACGTTGCGTCTTGGAGAGGCGCAACATCGAATGTATTTTGCAGCCCTCAGCACTCTCAAATCGACGGTGCGGAGGCCTGCATCGCCAGGCAGGCAAACCAGCAGAGCCAGTCTTCTTCCCGGGGGCTCCCCGGCGAGAGACCCGCACTGCCAGCCATCGAACCACCCCCCGGGGGGTCGATGAAGCAGATCGTTCCCTTAGTCCCCCTGTCACGGTCCCTGGGAGCTTGGCTCGAGCTTCCCACACCGTCACGTGGCTGAGAAGGACGATCCGTCTCGGCTACGCGATCCAGTTCGCCAGAAACCCGCCCAAGTTTCGGGGCATCCTCGTCACCTCGGTCAGAGGCCGGGATGCTCCCGTACTATGGAGCGAGGTCGCCACCCTTCTGGCGAAGGGTGCGATCGAGTCCGTCCCCTTAGCCGAGATGTCCAAGGGGTTTTATAGCACTTACTTCATCGTCCCCAAAAAAGGCGGGGGGGTGCGCCCCATCCTAGATCTGCGTACCCTGAACAGACACCTGCACAAGCTGCCGTTCAGGATGCTCACGCAGAAGCGCATCCTGGCATCCGTCAGATGTCAGGATTGGTTCATGGCAATCGACCTGAAGGACGCTTACTTTCATGTCTCGATTCTCCCTCGTCATCGCCCGTTCCTACGGTTCGCTTTCGAGGGTCGGGCATATCAGTACAGAGTCCTCCCCTTCAGTCTATCTCTGTCTCCACGAGTCTTTACGAAGATCGTGGAGGCTGCCCTCTCTCCCCTCTGGGAGAGAGGTGTGCGGGTATTCAACTATCTTGACGACTGGCTTATCTTGGCTCACTCGCGAGATCTGTTGTGTGCACACAGGGACCTGGTGCTCCGGCGCCTAGATCGATTGGGACTACAGGTCAACCGAGAGAAGAGCATGCTCTCCCCTGTGCAGAGCATCCTCTATCTTGGTATGGAACTCAACTCTGTCACCATGACAGCGCGACTGTCCGCAGTATGCGCCCAGTCGGTGTTGAACTGCCTGGATCATTTCACGCAGTCGGCGGTTCCCCTGAAACTATTTCAGAGGCTCCTGGGACACATGGCATCCTCGGCGGCGGTGATACCCCTCGGGTTGATGCACATGAGGCCGCTTCAACACTGGCTCCTGAGTCGAGTTCCTTGGAGAGCGTGGCACACCGGCAGCAGGCAGATGGTGATTACGCCTCGCTGCCCACACACCCTAACCCCCTGGTCTTCCATGGCCTTTCATCGGGCAGGGGTACCCCTAGGGCAGGTTACGAGGCATGTCGTGGTGACAACAGACGCCTCCCTGCAGGGTTGGGGTGCAGTGTGCAACGGGCACGCAGTGTCGGGGCTTTGGACGGGCCCCCGCCTGCGCTGGCATATCAATTGCCTAGAGTTGTGGGCTGTGCTACTTGCATTGAAGAGGCTGCAGCCTCTCGTGCAGGGCAAGCACGTGCTGGTCCGGTCGGACAGCACTACTGCAGTAGCGTATATCAATCGTCAGGGTGGCGTTCGCTCCCTGCAGTTAACACGACTTGCCCGACGCCTCCTCCGGTGGAGTCAGCAGGTGACCCGCTCCTTGCGTGCCACGTATATCCCAGGCAACCTGAACCAGACAGCCGACGCGCTCTCTCGTCAGTCTACGCCTCGCGGAGAGTGGCGACTCCACCCCCGCGCAGTCCAGCTCATTTGGGTGCAGTTCGGGCAGGCCCAGGTGGACCTGTTTGCCTCCCTCGAAACCACCCATTGCCCGCTTTGGTACTCTCTGACCGAGGGACCCCTCGGCATGGATGCCCTAGCGCACAGCTGGCCGCGGGACAAGCGGAAGTACGCCTTCCCCCCAGTGAGCCTCATTGCACAGACCCTGTGCAAGGTCATGGAAGAGGAGCATCAAGTGTTACTCGTTGTGCCACACTGGCCCAGCCGGACTTGGTTCTCGGAGCTAATGCTCTTGACGACAGCTTCCCCCTGGCCGATTCCCCTGACGAAGGACCTGCTTTCCCAGGGGAAGAGCACGTTATGGCATCCCAGGCCAGACCTCTGGAACCTCCATGTCTGGCCCCTGGACGGGACGAGGAGATCCTGAGTGGTCTGCCCCCGGCGGTGGTAGCTACCATTTCTCAGGCTAGGGCACCTGCCACTAGGCGACTGTACGCCTACAAGTGGCGCCTCTTCTCAACCTGGTGTGCTTCTCGAGGAGAAGACCCACGGAGTTGTGCGATCGGGTCCGTGCTGTCCTTCCTACAAGAGAGACTCGAGACTAACCTCTCCCCCTCCACACTGAAAGTGTATGTAGCCGCCATTGCTGCTCATCACAACTCAGTTGCTGGAAAGACTCTAGGGCAGCACGACCTGGTCATTAGATTCCTAAGGGGTGCGAGGAGGCGTAACCCACCTCGTCCGCACTCCATACCCTCTTGGGACCTGGATGTAGCCCTGACAGGTCTCACCAGGCCCCCCTTCGAGCCCCTAGGGGATGCCTCTCTTCCTTATCTTACGATGAAGACGGTTCTCCTTTTGGCGCTCGCCTCCATCAAGAGGGTAGGGGATCTACAGGCTTTCTCCGTGTCCCCTGACTGCCTAGAATTCGGACCCAGGGATTCTCACGTTATCCTGAGACCTCGGCCCGGCTACGTGCCCAAGGTTCCCACCGCTCCCTTTCGGAACCAGGTGGTGAACTTACAGGCGCTCCTTACTGGGGAGGAAGACCCAACCCCGTCCGTGTTGTGTCCAGTACGCGCGCTGCGCCTCTACTTAGACCGCACACAGAGTTTCAGGAGCTCGGATCAGCTCTTTATATGTTTCGGAGGTCAGCAACAGGGGAGAGCTGTCTCCAAGCAGAGGTTGGCCCACTGGATTGTGGATGCTGTCAAGGCAGTTTACCAATCCCTAAATCGCCCGTGCCCCCTAGGAGTGAGGGCCCACTCCACCCGGGGTGTTGCCTCCTCTTGGGCCTTGGCACGGGGGGGCCTCTCTCGCAGACATTTGCAGAGCTGCGGGTTGGGCTACACCCAACACCTTCGCGAGGTTTTACAACCTCCGCGTAGAGCCGGTGTCAGCCCGCGTCCTGCATGGCCACATGTAGGACCGGCAACTGGTAGGGTGTACGCCTGTTCGGTTTTTTTTCCCCCTCTCTCGAGTGGGTCAGTATACCGATTTAGCCTCCATTCTTTCCCCACTGGGCGAAGAACAGGCACTCCATCCATCACTAAGCAAGCACCACCTGGGGCGGGCTGGGCAGAGCAGCCCTGCCCCTTAGGCCAGGTATCACCTGAGTTATTCGCAGCATAGCTCTAACCAGACCTAGTGCTACCAGACGTTGCAACTCCCCAGTAGGGCGGTTCCGTCTGATGTATCCTCATGATGGTTCCCACCTTGGTAACCCATGACCTCCCCGGGTGGACCTCCACCTCGCGGTTTTATCTTCAGCCGCACTTTCTTCCCATGAGTTCTTCCCCATCGGTGAGACCATGTTGGTATCTCCACTATTCTCCTCCCTGCGGTAGGAAGTGGTCTCTGTAGCGCATTCCCCACTTGAGGAAGTAGCGCTTACCCAGTGCCTTACGGTTCCGGGCGGCTTCTCGCTGTTAAGAGAAACAAGGCCGCCGCCTGTGAGGCCGAAGGTAGGGGCCTTCCCACCTTTCAAGAAAGCTCCTACCTACCCACTGGTAGGTTACAATTTCGCGGTAGTGTTCTCGGCTGACACGCCCAGGCCAGTCACTGTCGCTTCGTTGAGATTGTGACAGGGCACAGTGTTACAAGCATCGGTGAATCTCTGTCAGACAGCGCATCCGTGTTAAGTTCTCTTTCGTGCTTGAATGGATAAAACCACACAGGATTATGTCAGAAAGCCCGTTTTGTCTAGCATTTTCTTAAGCACAGACTTCAAAGTGTAAAATAAAATCTTAAATGAATGCAAAGTGTTGTGAAAATGGGAGTGCGGTGACGGTCAGATCTGCGAACTGAGACAGCTCTTAAAGGGGCCACGTTCTTAAACGTGCTGCTCTGACTCCTGTCACTAATGTTAATCAAAGAAAATAAAAGAAGAAATCAATGTGATTTTGTAGCTTTAATGAGAATTCTTCTGCATTTAATTTATAATTTAGCATTAATAAAGACTGTAAAGTGTCCTTCAATTCCTGTATGTTTCCTACATGAGCTCTCAATTATACTGTTGAATGGCTATAATTCATGTTAAAATAATCAATTTAATAGAGACATCAGTTACAGTACAAATATCAAAATGCTAGCTTTCATAAAATGATGCTGTTAAAGAAATATGTTGTTTCTACATCAATTTGAAGATTAAATGTGAAATTATTAAAATGTAAAAGTATATTTTAAAATATAATAGTTATGTGCGATTAATCGTGATTAATCACAGAAAAAATGTGTGCTTAATCCGATTAATTTTTTTAATCGATTGACAGCACTAGTATTTACTGTAATTCACTGTCAATAATTTACTGCACTTGCTGTAAATTGACTTGTATTTGCTTATGTATTTGTAGTACTCTTAAAAAAAGGTGCTTCACGATGCCATAGAAGAACGTTTTTTGTCTAAATGGTTCCATAAAGAACCTTAAACATATGAAGAACCTTTCTGTTTCACAAAAGGTTCTTTGTGGCGAAAAAAGGCTTTTCAGATTGAAAAAATTGAAGAAAGAGATGGTCCTTTAAAGAACCTTTGACTGAATGCTTCTTTGTGGAACCCTTAATGGTTCTTCTATAGTGTCGCTGTGAAGAACCTTTTAAGCACCTTTATTTTTAAGAGTATATCTTTAAAGTGTTTTTTTTAAGTGGGTCTAAACAGAATGGACATAAATCTTTAGAATATGACACACTCACAGTTCTGCTGTATACTGAGGTATGTGATCTGGAATCTTGGAGAGTTTTTGTCCAGAGCAGTCCACCGTGGTTCCTTCACAGCGGCATTTCTCTGGGCAGGCCAGGTCAGCGAAGCAGTCCCCACCTAGTTTAGACCGGTAGTCCTCCACACCTAAACACGTGACCACACATACAAACAAATACAGACACACAGAACATTACCCACCACACAGTCACAAAGAGAGAGAGAGAGAGTTTATGAAACAAAGCATGAAAGAGAGAAAGAGACAGACAGAAAGAGACGCATAACGGGGTCTAGGCAAAAGGTACAAGGTAAAGGATAACTGGGAATGAAACAATAAAGGTTTATTGTGCTAGACCAGAGGAAACTCAGTTATCACCATGGCAACATCATTATTATTGCTGGATAACAACACACAAAGCCATGATAGCCATGACTTTTGAGTGTTGAGCACACGCACACTTTACACGTGGACATAGACATCACATACATTCTTAACTGTACGTTCATACTGTCAAACAAACACACAGACACACACACACACACACACACACACACACACACACACAGGTTGTCTCTTGTTGCTTGCCATGCTGTAGATGCTGCAAGACCTTCCATGGTGCTTGACAGAACCATGTATTAGTCAGAGTCTGCAACCACATGGTTAGATCAAGCACAAAGGAAAACCCCGCTGAATTTCCTCCACAAGACAGAGAGAGAGAAAGAGAGCGAGGGACACTAAAGGATAGAAGACGAGATCTACTTCATTAAGGTAGAATAAACTCATAGGAATGTCAGAACAGATGGAGAGAGTCACATAAGAGAGAGAGAGGGAGGGATGTAACTAGATGAAGAATGGAAGTGTGGCAGGAACATTGCAGCTGTCATACAGTAAAGAAACACATAAACCAGCAATTACACACTTTAACACACGCACACGCATTAAATTCACACCATGTGCTACAATTATCGTATTTAAAACACTGTTTGGGTTCCTGGTCTGTGATTGGCTGGGGTTAAGGAAGAGGGGCTTGCTGGGTGACATTTCACTGATTTGGGTGCAGGAGGTCTTGGTTTGCTGTGTCAGTTACTTACACTTATTGATATGATGAATCCCTGAGTGTTTGTGCGAGAAAGGGAGAGAGATACAAAGTATGTCACATTCGCACACATGCGCACATGTGCACACAGACACTGGCACACCTGTGTGTGTGTGTCAGACCCATGCCAGCAGGTGCCATCTGTGAGCATGCACACAGCAATGCACTGCAACAGATTAACATTTGATGGAAGCTGAATTGTGTGTTTGATCACCTGACATCTATTCCACGTAAAAAACGTCATTTTAGTTCAATCTCTCATATGACACGTGCTGTCCATAAAGCTCACAGGGATGTTGTACTCTGCAATCAAATGCAGTGAGAATCTCAACACAACACACTTGTGCACTTCAGGCAGGCTGTTTGTCCAGCATTCCATATTTGCATTGTGTTTGTGATTGTGGCTTTTGTGAAGTACACACACAGGCATTTAGTAGTTGGACATACCTGGTATAAAGTATTGCTCTTTAGCTATACAAAGGAAGACACACAAAACTGAGAGGAGAGCTGCTCGTGGGTGTAGATCGATACATGAAGATGAAAATTGATCAGAGAATCTTGCTCATTTATAACCCTGAAATGGTCGATACTCAACTGACGGACAGTAAACTAATATTGCACACACACATACATTTGCATTCAGATTTGTAAAAATGCTTAGATAGGAAGAGATAACTCATGCTGAGATCCTCAGAACTTATATGTGTTGGGTTGTTTAAGGAAAAGCTGACTAAGATGCCACACATGCGCACACACACCCATTGACAACCTTGAAGTTCACTACTGGGAACAAACCAGGGTTAAATGATGAAGTGTGTGTTTTAGAGCGAGCAACTCGCTCATGTAAAACAGTGAAACAGAAGATCAGCAATGTGTGTATTTACCTGAACAGCGGAACTTTTTGCTTTTGATCTGGCCGATTCGTTTGTTGGCAAGGCGACGAGGACTGGTGCATCGAGCGCCACTGGTCTCAATCGGGTTGTCTTGAAGATAGTCAGCAAGCCACTTCAAATGGCAATCACACATGAAGGGGTTCTGGGCCAGATGACTGACAAACAGAATTAAATATAGACAGTTTCAGCAGCAACAACATAAACAAACGTTATGTGGCTTATGCTGGGTTCACACCAATCGCGTTCCACGCTCTTTATTACTTGCGGGAAAAGTTCGTTATTTAGTGACGCGAAACGAAAAATATTTTCAACCTCCATTGCAATCGCCTGATTTGCGCCATTCGCACCGCCTGCCACGAGTTCGCGTCTGTACGCGTCTTTGCATTGACTTTGTATGTAGTTTACTCGCGCAAAACGCTTAATTCGCGTTTGGTTTGAACCCAGTGTTAGACTTAACTTCCGGTAGATCTGAATAACTGTTGAGTAGTTTTAAATTAATTTAACACAATTACTATACAATAAAATATTCAAATCAATTCATATAAATTAAATATAAAGTACATTTTTTTATTATAACCAAACACAGACTGGAAGTTAACTTCGGGTTAGCGCGTGGGTCCAATGAAACCATCTATAGATCTATTTAAAGGTCTAGATAGGGATTTATAGCGGCCACTAGCGGTGAGTTTGAGAATCGTAACCAATCTCTCAGTCCAAACACAACGGTCGCCACCACAGTACAAAAAGATCGGCTGAGACAGCATGTCTTCTCATGTTGACACCGGGAAGAGATCATGCGGGCATTAGAAAGACGATGTTTTATTTATTACATAAAATAAAGGGTCTGTGGATTTTAACTATAAAGAGAAAGATAAAAGTCAGGCAGGAGCTAGGACCTGCGTTAATATTATAAAGACTTTCCAGTAGAGACGCGTTAGGACCCGCGGTACTAAGGCTTTTAGCGGAGATACTCAAAGATATCTATGGAGATAACGTTACTTTCCAGCAGAGAGACGTTGGAGAGAAAGATTGTCTAAAAACCACCCACGAGGAGGTTGCTTTTATTCGGATCAGTATGTGAGTAACATTGGTTTTTCTGTTTGTTAGAACCAAGATATATTGTTGTTGTTGTAATATTAGCTGTGTGACGGAACAGTTTTGAGCATCATTGTTTCTCTGGAACCAGTGTGCTGCTTGTATATACTCGTGTCATCTACGCTTATTTTATTCATTTGCATTATTATTTGCGTGGTCTAAGCTATGATAAAGCTAAGCATTTCATGCTTGCATTGCACAGCATGTTTGAGGGCAGAGCTAGCTAACAGTAAATAGCAACGCAGTTAAAGGCATTTGATCTGACAGCAAGATAGCAGTTAGGAGTAAGTTAGTAGACGTTTTCCCCCCTTTGCAAAGTTAGGGACAGCCGGACTACGTACAGCAGGGTAGAGGGAGAGGAAACGCACTTTGTAGAGCTGTTTGTCTGTTTAGGGCTACTGTACAAAACATGGCGGCGAATTCAATGTATGTAGGCCCGCTCTGTATGTAGATAGAAATAGCTTATTCTAAGGTAATACAAGCATAACGGTTCATTACGTAAGGTCTTTATACACCTCTGAAGAAATAGTTTTGTATATTATATTACATTTTTTGTCAATAGATCGTCCTAAAAATCCCACATTGCTCCTTTAAAAAACGTATAGGGACAGCTCATGCCACAAAGCAGGATCACTTTTATTAATTTAATTTATTTAGTTGTAATTAATTAATTCATTCATTTATTCATATGAATTTTATCTCCAGTTTACTTACTTTTGGTTTGGAACTTGATGGGCATACACTAAAAATAAGAATCTATCCCAGTTACACACAGAAAATGACTGCGTGTTCAGTAGTGCCATACTTATTCACCACAGTAGAGTAATCATTTTCCTATAAAATTTTCAAACGTTTTTCTTATAAACGTAATTTTTTTGCGAAACTCACAGTGTCTGGATGGCTCGAAGAGACGCAAAAGTTCCCTTTGCGATGGTCTGGAGTTTGTTGTCATAAAGCGACAGAAGATTCAGATTCTGCAGGTCTTGAAAAGAATCTACACGAAAACAGTTAATCTTGTTTGCGTTGAGCAACCTGTTGGGAGAAACATTCAGATATGACATTTTATACAAATCTCTTTGGTAAACAGTAAAATCTATGCATGCATTTTATATTGAGAAATTAGAAATGCCGTCTGCAAATGGATTAACATCTAAAAACAAACAAATCAGCAAGAAACAAATATTTCCTGCGGTCTCTAGACTCATTTACACAGCCTCGAGGGAAAACACATTTCTGGGTAAATATAATCTTTTGTTTACAAAGCACCCTTTACATACAGATTTATAAGCTCCACATCTTCTACAAAGTTATTAAACTCTGTGTGTGTGTTGTTGGTTAATAACCAACATTAGGTCACCATTACTAGTAAAAAAAGGCTCATAAATTTGCCAAATCATGTAAAATCTAATTATGTCAGTAAGTGTGTGTGAGAGTAACGAGTGTCAAGGTTTGGATAGGGGATAGAAAATAATAACCTGGTATGAAAAAAATGATGTATATTAGATATCCGAACTAATGCGAAAAAAAATTGTGTATGTGTGTGTGTTACTGTTGTACTTATTGGGAACACAAAATCATATGACACACAGCTGTGACTTCAACATTTGTTATTTCTAGTTGTCAGTTCTTATCTCCGAATAATTCATGAGTTTGTGTGACCTTATGTGAATGTGTGGAAACATGTCTATTCACATTGACATCTGAGTGCATATGTGTGTTGTAATATAGTAGCACCAATTGCATGCAGTCTAGTTAAACCCATGTAAATACTTGGATTAACATGCATTTCCTATAACACAACCCACGAACCCACACACACAGCAGAAGTCTGTGTCCACCTGTGCTGTCTGTCAGCAAGCGTATGAGTGAGGCTTACTGTCTTCTTCACACCGCACACACACACACACACACACACACACACACACACACACACACACACACACGCACGCACACACACACACACGCGCACACACACACACACACACACACACACACGCAATACACACGCACACACACAGAGATAAACACAGCTCTACTTTGGCACCTTCAGGCCTAAATTCATAAAATGTACATTACTCACAGTAGCTGCAATGAGATGAGTCCATCAAAAAGGCCTTTGGGAAGCTCAGTGATTTTATTCCCATATAAAACCCTGAAAGGCAGAGGCACAAGGGAATATTTATTAATACCAAAGATTAAAGATGTTCATTACCCACCCACACACAACCATTCATCACAAACAGTCCCTCAAACCCGAGCAGAAGATGCACCACCTGAAATCATTCCAGGACAATCAGCGACAAATCATATTTAGAGCCAAATGAAACCATGTGGAACCAGATTCGTGAAAAGTCATGAAAATATGAGAACAATAATCTTCCTACCATAAATATAATAAAGCAATTACAGCACATATTCATTACATTATCCTAATGGTCTATTACCCTTTGCGAGTTGAGGTTGTTGTAAGAAAGGGTGAGGAATATTGGGAAATTTGTGACTAATCTGAAAGGGTCAGGCAGGGCTAAAACATTTCTTGGCATCTTTACATCCGAATGAATAATTACATTGTGGCTTTGGCCATATGCTACACTGGAGCAGACACACACGAAATCTGCACGCGCAGAAGAAGAAAAAAATGGGAAACTATTCTCCATACATCCCCAGCCATTTGTGTGATTATGAAATGTTTTGGATGACTTGATAAGTTTTCAGCTCTTTTAAACAGATCTTTACTATGTTTAAATACATTCTAGGGCTGTATATCATATGCTTCATTGCTGTGATGTCATATCAGGAATGAAACTACATGTGTGTGTTTAGCCGTGATGCACTTGAGTTGGATAAGGTTGTATTTTTTCAGGAGGAGATATTTTAAATGGCTGGCTGGTGTTCCTAAGAGGCCGGTCCGTAGGGAATGACAAAGAGAGAGAACTGTTCCGCCCACTAGGTTCTGGCTCATTGGAACCCGGTCAGTAAAGTAAACCAAAGAAAATACAGAGACTAGGAGTACAGAACACAGACACATACACCCCCCCCCCAAACAGACGCACAATGAAAATATCAGGCTATTAAAAACAGCTTTGCGTGTTCAAGTAAAGTAAAAAATTGAAAGCATATCTAAACATTCTTATTTTTCATTGAAATGACGATTGTCTTAAATGTTCGAATGGAGGATGGGATGACTCAGCCACCGCTCTGTTCCCTAAAAGCTTGAATGAGTAAGATCATTAATAATTGATCGAATGATGGAAGCTTAATATAACTCTTACATCCTCTTCTCACGCACACACACACATAGCCACAGTCTATACTCGTTTATATATATATATATATATATATAAATATACTCACAGAGAATTCAGAGATCGGAGACCTTGAAAGGAATCTGACGCCAGTTCAGTTATTTGGTTATTACTCAAATCTCTAAAAAGGGAAAATTAGAAGATGAGGCACGAGTGCGTTTATATGCGATTGTGTATGTATGTGCGCTCACAAGGACACACACTCACATTCTCCGCAGTCGTTTGTAAGGTGAGAACGCGCCGGGTGGGATTATCTTGATGGAATTCTGCTCCAGTCGACTGCGAACAGACAGAAAATAAACCAAATCAACAAATGGAGAGAAAGTATAATCCAAATGACTAAGAAGTGAGGGTAATTGGGAAAATTATAGCATTGTTGAGAAGCTTTTTGGAAGTGTATATGAGAACAATCGGTGATGTTGAAGAGATCACTTTTTAGCTTTTAGTGATCTTTGACAATATTTTTGACATAACAATGCACTGGAGAAAAAAAAAAGAATGTCAAAGAGAGAACAAATTAAGGTAAATATCTCTTATATCTTTTAAACAGGGTGTAACAGCTGTGTCTGTTTGCTGTAGTTTCATTTCGAGGCAGTCCCCATGTGGGTTTGTTTAGCAGTCGCTGTTCAATCTGGTACAAATCTCTGTTCTGGGAAAAATGTAATTATCGACACAAAAAACAGCTTAAAATTGCAGTAAACAAACAAGCACACAGACACAATCACTAAAACTTTAGGCCTGAAGTGTGTCCTTTCTGTGCCACTAGATTCCCCAAACAAAACTGCAAAAACAATCACTGTTTTTAATTAGGTTCCCCATCTGTGAATGGTCGGTCATTTAGTTCAATTTCAAACTCAGCCATTGGTTGAGGCAATGTTGCTACCGTATATTGGAAAATAACACAATGTTTCAAGATCGCTACATAAACCATAGTTTTGACACTTTCCAGGGTTATCAGCCAATGAATAGCTTCTGTTTGTGTCTACATATTAAACTGGGATGAGAGTCAAGGAAAACCATGAAAAATGATTCATTTAATACTACAGTAATTCACAAATATAAATGCTTAAATATAACTAATGTGTCTCATCTCCTTGTCTCTCGCTGTCTCTGCTTCTGACAGTAAATATGTCATAAATCAGAGAAACTCTCCAAAGTTGACATAGCATGAAAATCAGGCCCCCACATTGGTGGATGAACACACACACACATTTCATTCAACCAGAGCCAAATGAGATAATCCGACTCATCTGCCAAAGCCCTGCACGCAGCCATCACAGGAAAGGATGACAGATGGAGAAAAGAGTGAAGAGAAAATAGACAATGACCCTGGCACAAAGACATAACAGTTAAAAGATGTGGCGTCTCAATCCGGGCTCCACTGGCAGAGCGTTGGCCCTCAGATGAGATGCCATTGATAAAATAAATCCATTTCCACGCTGAATTAATGTGCATGACTTCAGCATGACCTCCATAGTTAAAATATTTGATACAGATACAGTACAACCCAACATTGTGTGTGCGTGCGTGCGCGTGTGTGTCCGTGCGTGCATGTGTGTGTGTAGAGAATATGGAAGCTACATCTGTTAAAGCGGAGAGAAAAATTAATGTCAACTTTTGTAAACACATCCACCATTATGCTGAATTTAACAGAGGGTGTATAGGCAGTAAAGTCTCACTGGTGAACAATATAAATTTACCAATACCAACTTTTTAATTTCATTAAATTCATTAAAACTGGAGTTTTTTGTGAAATTAAACAGAAGTCAGTAATCTAAAACATGTACAAACATTAGTTTTGTACTGTTTAAAACTAAATATGAACTTGTTTTTTGGTAACGTTTCAGTTTTAAAAACGATCATCTTTTCTGTTGTTTTGACCTGTTTTCTCCAGTTCATTTTCTGCAAACAAATGCAAATAAAAACAACATTTTTATATGAAATTTGGGAGAAATGTTATCTGAAGTACACAGAAATAAACAAAAATGATAATTTTACTAAAACACCTTCTTATCAGAAAAAAATAAAATACTTTTGAAATGGTCTCTTAATTTTTTCTGCGGCTATATATGTGTGGTTGGGGTATATGCCCACCCAGGATATCTGCTAGCCCACCCTTCTGCACCTGGCAGGAACCGGGCCTGGTTAGTTATACAGACCGTTATTATATACAATATATAATTTGTTTTATATAATAATATCATAACGTCAAAAGTAAACGCAAGGCCCCTATTTACACAGCATTTGCTCAGGGGGTGCTTATGTGTAGTATAGTGTAATAGTAGAGGTGCGAAATCTGACCAAATCTATCATCATCCTCAATTGGAAAATTGAAACATAAAAACTAAAATAATGTTACCTTCAGCTTTATATAAAACATTTGACGTGTATTGTATGTTCTCATTTATATAGCTTAGAAAAGGTGTGTGTGTCCACTTAACCATATTATGGGGACAAAGCTGACCAAAACCTCCCATTATGGCTTTTATTTAAAAAACACAAAAAAATTAAAGTTTTCTTTTAGGGTTAGGGTTAGAGTGTGGGTTAGGGATAGGTTAACTAGATGTGCATAAAACAATAATAGTCCGCGGAATGTCTTCATTCAGATGCAGAAAAAGATGCAGAAAAGATGCATATCATCGCTGTCCTTCCCAAACCTCGGATGTCCAAATTTGCTGTTTTTCCGAAAATGTTTTTTTTTTAATGATTAAATACTGTGTTGTTGAAATTGATAAGCACTTTTTAATACTTTTCATTGGTTAGATCGTTTCAAACCCCAGTGACAACATAAAGAGTGACTAACAACAACAATTTATGGCAATAAATATAAATCACGAAATATGGAGATATGAGGTTTCAGAAGGACAGCAGTGATATGCATGTGTGTTTGTGTGTCTGCTATATACTCACATCTCAGTGATGGAGTCTGGCAGACTGGTGGGTATCTCAGTCAGCCCTTTCCCCCGGCAGTCCACTATGTTATTACTGCAGGTGCACAGCTCAGGACACTGCAGTACACTACAGGACGAGTGAGACTGGGGCCCTAAAACACACACACACAGATGGACAGAAATGACACGAGTCCAAAAGTAATTTGTTAGGCAGGAAGGTTGAAATCAATTAAAAAACTTTCTCAAACAGAAAAAGTTGTATAGCGACATTTTGGTTTGCATATTGCAATATGAAAACTAAATGCAATTTAAAGAAACTGTTTGCCTGCTTTCTTTCTGCACAGATAACTTGCCTTCACTGAAGTCTTGACAGCATGAACAAAGGAAAAAACAAAGGCCAAAAATGGATAGAATATGAAAGCTTTGACAACAAAACAGCTAATGTATGTTAATTTATGTATTCTCTCTCTCTCTCACACACACACACACACACACACACACACACACACACACACACACACACAGACAAGCCTTTATCTTCTATAAACAAACCCCATAAATGGACTCACCTGTACAGATAAACTCTTTCTTCTGAACCTCTGCAATATTGTGGCCCCTCAAGGAAAGTGGGGCCATACACTGTGTGTAGAGGCCAAGGCGGGGCCTCTGTCTCAGCCAATCAGAGAGCCAAGCCACATGGCAATCGCACAGCAGATTATTCGAGTGCAGGCGACTAGAGAGATGTAGAGAGAGAAATAATCATGTAAAGGAGTAGCCTACGCCGAGATGTCGATAAAACCTGTGCAATTGTGTGCAGAAGTGTGTGCATGTTATTGATTTTGCATCACAGAATTTCATGTTCATTAATTAATGTCCTGTACTTGCCGACATCGCAGTAAACCGGCAAAGACACACACACTTAGTGATTTCTTTGGTAAACTTTATTTTTGTGTTGTCAGCTCCTTTAGAAAGGACCTTTGCTTCCCTCTTTACCTTAACAAAACTCAGTTCCTCATCATTTCTAAACACTGTTGTATTGCTTTTAGACAAATACATAATTACTTAAGATCTCTTCAGCATTTCAGCATTCTCTCCTTCCCACATTTTCATTTACTTGCTCTATTGTCGTCTATTTCTGACACTTAGTTAACAAGTGCCAGAATATCGATATTGCAATTAGACACTTTAGCTCATTACGTCAATGGGATTAAATCATGATCACACACAAGGTACTTCAATCTACAAAATATATGCTAATGAAACATACATATTAATGTGGATATTATACGTCATTACACCATAATGACATTTATTAGGAGCCTGCACGATAAGTACTCGATAATATGCAAACGACAGTCTGAAGGACTGGTTTAATGCATGCTTTGTATGTGTGTGTGTGTGTGTGTGTGTGTGTGTGTGTGTGTGTGTGTGTGTGTGTGTGTGGTAGGGGTGTACTCACAATGTTCTGAGCTTGGGCATGTGGTTAAAACTGGCCACTGATAGACGTGAGATATTGTTGTTGTTTAGCGTGCTGTGAAACAAACACAAAGAAAGAATGCAAATTTTAAATGTAGTTTAAGAACATGCATAAGCAATCATGAGATTAATAATTCTTCATTTATCTCCCAAATCTTGTGATGAAAATTAATTATCTAGCATACAATGAAAATGAATATAAGACATTGCTGACCTAGTCCCTGTCATCTTTCAGTACATGGAAACATTTAATATAAAAGTAGGGCTGTCAAACGCTTAATCGCGATTAATCGCATCCAGAATAATAGTTTGTGTTTACATCATATATATCTGTGTACAGTGCATATTAATTTTGTATTTATAAACACAAAACATACACATACTTGTCTATATATTTAGGAAATATTTAAATGTATGAATTTATATTTACCAATAATTTAACTTCTAAATAAACGTTTATTTATTGTTATATTTTATATTTTTCTAAAATAAATGCATTTATGTGTATATGTTCATGAATACAAAATTAATTAGCAATTAAGTAGACCGACATAAATTACATAAACACAAACTTTTATTCTGGATGCGATTAATCACGATTAATCGTTTGACAGCCCTATATAAAAGTATTTCTCAGTTGGAACAACGTGAGAGTAAAAAAAAAGAAAGAATTTTTATTCTGTCTGAATTAAAGTTTTTCTTTTGACATGGCATTTCTCTTGCAGTTTATCTGTGAGTCTGCATTTATGTGTGAGATTATGTGCAGGGATTCACTATTGCTATTTGATACAGAGATTTAATCTCCTAAAGACCCTTCTGTCCATATGTGACAAAGCATCAAAGTAATATAGTATAACATGATACAATAATCTGACATAATCTCATTTATCTGTCTTGATTCCATTCTTTCTAACAGGATTACTGTACTAATCCCACTTTACAAAGTTATGTATTTTATACTATCAGTACATCCTGCAGGCAAGATCTTATTGACAGGCAAAAGCGAAATATGCAGTCTACATACAGAGATGGTTATAATTAATAAACAAGATTCTATTATCAATTTCAATCAAACAAAAATTTCTGGATCAATCCCAAAACCAGTGTGGCCCAGCTGTGACCCACGTCAGACAAGATCTCCGCAGTGGGCTTAACTCAAAAGAACACAGTGACAATCACACACATACAGTGCACTTACAGTACTTCTAAGTCCCGCAGAGCTCGGAACGCTCCGTCTTCAATGCAGGAAATCTGATTATAGTCCAGCTGCCTGAGAGAGAAAAGGAGACAGAAATAATGTTTGCTTTTTTAGGATGATGTGCTCATGGTGCCAATTCTTCCTCTTTGCCGTCCAGTGGTCTCACCACTAACAGAATAATACACTGACAAAAACACTGCTGATCTTCTGATAAACCACATATATCCTACTCTCGCTCTCTTTTCCTCCACTCATCTTTCTGTGCTATGACTCTCTCTCTCTCTCTCTCTCTCTCTCTCTAAATGATGTGCTGTGCTCTTCTCCACTACCATCTACCTGGACTGTCCACTCCCCTTTGAATCAGTTTGGCTGAGCATCTCATTAAAGCACAAAATCATTAAATCATTGAGTCTATTTCTCTATTTCACACATTAATACAGAAGACTCACAGGTTTTTGATCTCAGTAGCTCCTCTGAAGGCTTTTCTGGGAATCCCCTGTATTTGATTTTCACTCAGATCGCTGCAAAACACAGAGACAGAACATTAGCAATCATAGGGAGTTCATAGAGTGTATCTTCATTTCTTCTTAAAGGGATAGTTCACACAAAAAGGAAAATTCTGTCATCATTGACTCATTCTCATGTCATTTCAAACCTGTATGACTTTCTTTCTTCCGCAGAACACAAAAGAAGATATTTCGAAGAATGTTGGTAACCGAACAACGGCGTACCCATTGCTACAATAGGAGTAAATGGGTATCGGCATTGTTTGGTTACAAACATTATTCAAAATATCTTCTTTTGTTTTCACAGAAGAAAGAAAGTCATATAGGTTTGAAATGACAAGATGGTGAGTAAATGATGATCGAATTTTCATTTTTGGGTGAACTATCCCTTTAAGAAAGGTATGGTTAAGGAGAAAAAGAGGAGAAAGAGAAGACATTGTACTACAGCAAACTGAAGGAAACATAACTGAACTATTCATCAAAATCTTCCAGTCTAAAATATTCACATACAATAATTGTGTGATTCACACACAGACACATAATGTAGCACTCAATATACGCAGGCATATCCATCTAGACAACAGACAACAAAAAACAAGAAAGACACTTCAACATTGGCTCAATAATGTTCAATAACCTGTTTGCTCATGCAATCATGGTAAACCTCTATAAACGTGTCTAACCAAAGTCCCAGTTTTCAGGCAACAGAGCAGACATTTAACAGCCTGGGTAAATCGTCAGCTCTCTGTAAAAATGTGATGTAGAAATGTCATCCTGATGTGAGCTGAACGTGGACTGAATGGGAATTGTTCTTAATCGGGTTCATCTGCCTCCGCACAAGACGCCGACGCTGGTCTGCGTGCACATTTATTAGATCAAAATACTTCTAGATTACGTTGCGAACATTCCAGCTGTCACGCCGATGAAAGTGAAACAAACTCAGAGGCAGACTATCAAACTATTAAATCAAACAATATAAAAACTTAAGCCCAGTTCAACAGAACCGCCAATCGAAATAAAGCATACCACCATGTTCACCACACACACAAAGACATGGCGGGAGTCGAAATAAGATAGAGAGCTCACACACACACACAATTTTGTGGCAGCATCGAGTGGAACACCCAGGAGGGCATCAAGAGCAGAGAAAGAAACTAAAGAATAAAAGAGAGAGAGAGAGAGAGAGAGAGAGAGAGAGAGAGAGAGAGAGAGACAGAGAGAGACAGAGAGAGAGAGAGAGAGAGAGAGAGAGAGAGAGAGAGAGAGAGAGAGAGAGAGAGAGAGAGAGAGAGAGGGTTGAATGATGACCCCTGAGCACCTTTAGAGGAAGTGCTTAATTCTCACTTTTCCTCTTTTCAATAAATGAACAAAAACTAACAGAGGCTTAATCCCCTGCTTTTATGCCACACTCCATCTTTCACTTTTATTGTTCATGCTTTTATTTTCGCCTGCTGGGGGGAAAAACCTCATGTAACACAATAAAACGCTGAGATAGGTCAAACTAAACTAATCAATTCTTTACACTCTCTGTTATCGTGGGTCCACCTGCGGGAATTATAACTGTCAATTCACTCCCTCATATGAATGAATATCAATTGTCATAATTGCAGCTGCCTCTTGGCATTTTTCAAGAGGTCACATGATCAGAATTGAAGCCCCATCACATGATCAGCTCTCCATTCAGTGGGTTCCCAAAAGTGGACCTTTGCACTCACGGAGTGTGTGGATGCATGTGGGTTCCTGTGTGTGTGTCTCTACAGGGGGTGATTTAATGAAGTGGCTTCCCTCACGCAAAGGGGACCCTCAAAGACACCCCTCTCGTTTACAGACACACACACGGCGGGACCCTTCCAGATCATGAAGACCTGTCAGTCAAATTCCTCAGCTGTCAATCATAATGTGAGACAGACACTGAGCCTCCGAAAACCAGACACTGACCACAACAGATCGGCTCTATGTGTGTGTGCGCGTGTCGAGTCGGGGGCAGACAGAGATAGATTGTCTGTCTGTTAAACGTTTCGCCGGTCTCTATTCATCTAGATGCCTGTCACTATAATGAGTGGCAGATGACAGCACCAATCACAGAGCAGCAGGATTTAAAGTGAAGGTGCCAGAGAGAAAGACAGCAATTTACATTATCAAAACTATTCACACACACATACTGTATGCATGCACACACACACTTGGTCTAGCTGCAGTGATGGGTTATATCTCTTTCCACTAGGGGGCAGTGCAATCTTATCAGCATCGGAAATCATGCACATATTCATATTTATGAAGGCATACGTGTTTTTATGAACAATAACTCTGTACAGATACTATTAACAATAGCTTGAAAATCTATAAACAATTCAGTATTCATTCACATAGGAATTCTGTAAAGTCAGTGTTTTACTGCATTCAATGAAACTGCAAATAAAAATTTTGTGAGCAATATATTGCTCTTGAATATTATTCACATAATTTGTTAGATGTCCAGACAAAGATGTGCCAAAAAGCAGGTTAGGACCGGGAGCATAAACAGTTTGTCCCATGTCCTTGACTTTAAGCAATAGCCCTGCTGCTAGGCTTGATGGTTTACATGGTTAAAAAAATTCAACAATATCAAAAACTCATCTCCCACAGAAGGGGGCAAACCGAAAAGTATTTTAAATCAAAATGTCTTAATCTGTTAAAATTATTCCCCCCCCTGCTATGAAGCATCTATGAGACTAAGAATCACCACACAGTGCTCAACATGACCAGACAGGAAGAAAAGAGAGAGGAGAGAGAAACAGACAGAAAGTGATACAACCACATCCTTGAGTCTTTGATAGCAAGCATCAGAATGACAAACCAAAAACAACGTTGCCTAACCCACGATATGGGGAACACACAAGCACGCAAACAATGGTATCAGAAGCGCTTATTTCACCCAGTCGTGGTGTGTGTACATTTGAAGTTTGAACCAGAGGTGAAATGGTTTCAGATGTGTGACTTCTCAAAGATCAAGATCAAGATCTACCTCAAACTTTTATAATGACTATTTTCTGTTTCCAATTGTTTATGAATTAAGAATAAACTTGTATAAAGTCTCAATTTAGCCATTTGATATGTGTAAGAACTTAAACCAAATATAAATGAAATTTAATAAACTGACATTAACAAATTTAAATGGCCATCATTCACAAAGTAGATATTCCCTGCCGCTTGCTTCATGTTTATAAAATAAAGCTCTCCGTGCAGTGTTTTCAGCCAAAAAAAGTCATCAGATCTGTCTAGGCCTGGCCATCGACAACCCCGCTCTTCAGATATCAACATCGCTAATGGCCGATGAAAAACCCATGTTTGGTTGACCGCTAGTTCACACGAGCTGGATTGTGGTCACAGCTGATGTCGAGTTGGTTGGTTCCTCTTGCTACAAAATAGTTTGGCTGCAGCAACAGCTGAGACACATTGATAAGCAACATTGAAAATGGATTAGTGCTCCATGAGCGTGAATGTGTGAGTCACAGTCTCACTCTCTCAACATCCAGTGGTGTTGGGGAGACCACCTGTCATCCATGAAAATGTCATCTGCACACACACACACACACACACACACAAACACACACACACGCACGCACGCACACACGCACACACACACACACACACACACACACGCACACACACACACACACACGCACGCACACACACACACACACACGTTAGCAGGTGTTAGAGGGATCTGCGGAGAAATGAGCGCCGATCATTTGCTTTCCCCTGAGAGACTCATTAGTGAGGTGTTTATGAACTGAAGGCATTCAGCACTCGTCTAGTAAGCCTGCCTCTGAGGGCACAGACTGCCCTCCTTCACATACACGCACATACTGTACAGATGTTCAAATGAGGATGTCCCATAGACTTCCATTGTTTCATACAACAATTTACTTGGTAAACAGAAGGGAATCGATGATTGAAGATCGATTCATAATGCCTGAAACAGAGAGCTTTGAGTTCAGGGTCAAGAAGGCAGTGTGTGTGTTTAGTTTTGAATCTGCCAGTATGGGAGTATACAGACAACCACTAACTTTCCCACAACCACTTGTTTTCCATCTGTCTTTCTCTGTGATTCGGTCTCTCTAACACTGTCTGTCTGACTGGCTGTCTTTTGCTTATTTTCTCTCTTTAAGACACACAGGTCGAAACAATTGAGACACTTAAAGATGAAAGACATGAGATAACTCTGTTTAGCCTCCTGTCTCTCTCTCTTTCCAAATCTTTTCAAGATGTTTTGAGTCTCAGAGCTATTTGCAATGGATTCCAGCAGACAGAATCTGTGTGTGTGTGTGTGTGTGTGTGTGTGTGTGCGTGTGTGTGCGTGCGTGCGTGCGTGCGTGCGTGCGTGCGTGCGTGCGTGCGTGCGTGCGTGCGTGCGTGCGTGCGTGCGTGCGTGCGTGCGTGCGTGCGTGCGTGCGTGTGTGTGTGAGTCTAACTGAAATATTCCTGTTCAAATACAGACGAGGCCTCAATGTTGTCTTTCACACACCCGCAAACTTCAGTCACAACCAATAGCAACACACACAGCTGCTTGAGTCCATCTGTCCTGTCCACACACACACGGTTAAGCCCACATTTCTTCAGTGGTTCACGTTAAGGATGTGTCCATCAGTAGTCCTGTTGATTTTGGATCTTTAAGGTTCAGTTTCTCACACACACACATACAATATAGTCACTGTCCTTCCAAAACCTCAGAATTTCCTAATTCACTTGGAGTAAATATGGTGTTGTCAAAATTGGCAAGCACTTTTAATACTTTTTATTGGTTAGATATTTGCAAAACTCAGTGACAAACGTAAAGAATGACTAATAATGATCAGTAAAAAATCATGAAATATGGAGATACAAGGTTTCAGAAGGACAGCAGTGATATATAAACAGTCAATCTACTGTATGTCATTCTATGAAAGGACTAGATCTTGTCCACAACATTTGAAAGGTGTCAACCTTTTATTTCATTACAATCATAAATTAAATAAAAATATGATAGTGTGTTTTATAAATATTTGAAATTACTATATGCATTTTAATAATAAAAATCTCAAAATGATTTTGAGGTGTTATGAGGATAATAGCTTTCTATTCATTGTAATTGTATTTAAATGTTTCTTTACGAACATTAACAAGCCATTATTTTGGCATAAAATGCATTTTGCTTTACCATTCAAACATGATCACATTTACATAAAAGCATGAATTTTAATGACAATATTTACCTGTTTTGATTCCTACCATCACAACACTTATTTATCTCAAATCATAACAATGACGTAATGAGGAACTGACATCATTGCTGTTTTAATCTAATTTAATACTCATAATTCATAACGTTCATATTTTTTCATGCTTGATACGATTTGTCAAGTCCAAAGCGCATTCACCTTATCACAAAAATCAAACTGAAAAACTATATTCAGATTATTTTTATTCTTGACAAGAGGACATAACCCAGGAAAAGCAGTAGCCATTTTGGTTTGCACTGAGCCATTTCTGTTTGTTTATTAGACCATATAGAGTTTCAATGTTTAAAATTTGTACCCTAAAAAAGTCTGAATCTACAGTTACAATAAATAGATTGAAAAACTCATTGAGAACCAAGAGACAGAGAAAGAGAGAGAGAATGGTGTGGTTTTTCAGTCACACTCACTCAGCCAGTGGGAATTACATTCAGCCGTCGAGGATTTCCTTCTGTAATTTACTGCTTA
The DNA here is from genome assembly GCF_024868665.1 of Triplophysa rosa. Classification (NCBI taxonomy): domain Eukaryota; kingdom Metazoa; phylum Chordata; class Actinopteri; order Cypriniformes; family Nemacheilidae; genus Triplophysa; species Triplophysa rosa. The sequence goes on along the minus strand of NC_079893.1, from coordinate 12,270,072 downwards.
AAGATCACCGCAGTTAGTGTGCGACCGTGAGCGCGCTTGCATGCATGCGTGTGTGCCTCGCATTTGTAATAGCAGGTTGCGAGTCAGTCTTACCAGAAGTTTCCCTCTGCTTAAACCACCATAAACCAATCAATAAAACACAGCCCAGAGCAGCTGTTAAGACGAGAGCTTTACATATCTGATTACATTACATATGAAACATATTCAACATTATCATCGCTCTCTCTCTGTGACCTTTCCCATACTTCCACTCACAAATGAGTTCATCAGGAGCCAATGATCATGGTTGGAGGGAGATTTTGTTTGAAGACTAATGGAAGGTTCTGTTAACGCCTGACCAACCCATAAACCATAGCAGAAAAGTGCTGCTGTATCGCGCAGCATTACTCCTGTTTAAACCACATATGGACACTTAAGGGAATCGTAAACGTGCTGATTTACTGCCTCATTTGAATGAATTCAACGATTTTTGAACCGCTTTCTGTAGTCAATATTTTTGAAATACACTTTCTATCTCGAAAGCTCGTTTTTCCTGTCTGCTTTGTGGGTAAAACCTTTGCCATGGGATTTTCTTATTGCAATTTCAGATGCATGTGGATACACACACATACACATGCATTCAGGCGGTTTTTACAAATATAAGTATTAGAGCCAGAGAAAACATTAAAAATGGTATTACAGTAAGGTATCAGATGGTAAAGTGGAGTTCATTTAATTCTGTATGTACCAAATGATTATCATCCTTATGTAGCGTAGTATTTACATAATAATTCAATATGCTTTTAAGGATACCACCATACTTCCATATTACATTTGCAACAAAGCATTTTAAATATTTTAAGTTTTACAGTGAAAACACATCTGAGCATGTATAGATAGACAGACACACGCACGCACTAAAGAGGCATGACGGGTGAATGTCAGACATTTTAAATTATAATAACAAACTCCAACCTGTAGACTGTGGAATCAAATTACCGTGAACTATGTGCCAGAGTGTGTTCGTGGGTATGAGTGTGTATCTGTCTGTCTGTTTGATTGTCTTTGAATGATAATGTTCCACTCCATAATTCATACAATTTCAAAAGAGGAATTTAAATCTGCCAGTGCAAACACATATGCATAAATACACACTCACACCCACACATGCACACACACACACCCCCCCCACACACACACACAAGCACACACAGACATACTAACTTGCTTCTCCGGAAAAAACCCTAACTTTACAACATTTAGAATTAAAAGCATATACACACTTAAGGAGGGTGTTTACTTTAATCACCATCACATGCAGAAACACACAAACACGCACACACACACACACACACACACACACACACACACACACTCCAGTCTTGGCAGGAGGTTTATTAGAGTCAATGCTATTGATGTGAATGAAGTCATTAAAAGATAAATTATTCACGCCTCATTTGATTCTTATGGACCACCATACTCCCTGAAAACATGTTACCATGACAGCAACGGAGCAAAAAGACAAGAATTCAATATACACTCCAACCAAAACACACAAACATTCACACATATTTGCATACACCCTATAACACATCTATATAAGCAAACACACACACGCAAACTTGCCGTTTTCTCCAAATGAATTTGCTTCGAAAGCCGTACCATTTTTGGTTTGATGAAACAAAAGAAAAACAACAAATATGTTTGGTAAAAGAATGAATGAGAGTGGTGTGCCAGTATGGAGAGTGGGTTGACCCATGCGACACGCTCAAATCCTCTTACACATCCACACGTGCACTCACACACGGTCAGGCACACCAACACATTCTGAAAGCAATAAAACTGGATGTCTCAATGTATCAATGTCATACCAGCATAATTTGCCCACTCTGAGTAATTCATCACAAAGCAGTGTGTAAGTCGCATGATCACACACACACACAGTCCACCCGCAGGCCATACACAATGATCATACTGTATGGTGAGGCTGCCACCACAATAGAACTGCAGAAGCCTTTGTGTATCTGTCAACCCCTGTCTGACTATCTTAATAGATCACAAACGCACAGAGAGAGGGAAAGACAGAGAGAGAGAGAGAGAGAGAGAGAGAGAGAGAGAGAGAGAGAGAGAGAGAGAGAGAGAGAGAGAGAGATGGTGGCAATATTTGTTGATCAGTCCATAGTTTCAAATAGTGAATGGCAGAGGAAAGATCTATTAAAAGCTATAAGATTATTGGACATCTGACTATTTTGACAGCTGCAATCCAATACACCTCTTATAATATAATCATTGCTTTCTCCCTTACACGCTTGTTAAATCATCTTGATAGGGCAAAAGACACATTCAACAAACTCCAACAGTTTTCACACAAATGCTGTGATACTGTTGATTTTAACATCTCATATCTTCAATTGCGGTAATGTTGGCACTATAGTCACAAGGGATGGAATGTAAAGATGAGAAGACATTAAAGGGTTTAGTGTGTGGGTTTAGAAGACAAAAACAAACTGCTGTGCGTGTGCGATTTAAGAGGTTAAGGTTCCTTTATGTCCTATATGGACTGAAAGATGAACATCTTAAGAACCCCTTAAAAGCTAGAAGGCAAACTGGCTTTTACTTGAGCTGTTCTTTTACTTGTCTGCTTTACTCCCCCCTCTCTCTCTCTCTCTCTCTCTCTCTCTCTCTTTCTTCATCTCCCTCTTAAAACATGGCCCTCAGTCGTGCGTTTATAGAGCGAGAGAGTAAGTTTGCAGTGTGTTTGTGTCCTCAGGACAGACAGATAAGCCCCATGTCTGTTAAAGAGTGCTAGCTTCAGTGCATCAGAAAGGTGAAAGACACCATCCACAATCCCAGTAGGTCAATAATCTGTCACACACACATACACTGCTTTAGTCTATTCATAGTTGGTGTGTTGCTCATTTTCCACTTCTGTCCATCAGACATAAACTTCAATAAACAGTAGGTCAGCGCTGTCTGTCAAACACAAACATTTGTCTAACCACACCCATATCAATAGAACGGCTAGACACAGTGGTGGAGAGTATTATAACGTCAAATCAAAGAAAAATTATATCCATGCATGCTTTTAGACAAAACATTTGACTTGATATAAATGACTTCTCAATAGCCCTCCCTTCATGGCTGCTAACAGAACACACACACAAAAAAGACATTCTCTATGACGGCGGCTCTAAACTTGTAGGTTTGTCTGATTTGGTCATGGGCAGCATGGAATAAAAGAACGCTACATACAAAAAGTCATATATTCTGAAAATAAAAATATAATTGTGTATAGTGAACCAAAAAAGTTTATGGCAAGTTTAACCTGGATAGGATGCATGACACACTCTCATCTTCAAAAGCCAAGTACAAAACTAATGCACGATAAAGGAAATCAATACATTAAATACAGGTTTGCAAAGAAAAAAATGTGCTAATGACAATGTGTTTCCAACGGTTATTTGTTGGCCACTGAATTGACAGAATGGTGACATTTAAAAATTCAATGCTGATATTCAATTCGACAAGAAACAGAAGTTGTGATGGTGTTTTTCTCCATATTGTGATATATATCTTAGTAAAAGACTTCTGGAATGACAAAAAATGTAGGGTGGACTTCAATTCATCCTTGGGTAATTTTCTGGATTGTTGGAAGTTGGAATATACTGTAGTTCTACCCCCGCGCTGAGACATACGTCATGAAGAGATGTAGTTCAGAGGGAGAGAAGCGGTTAATGTTTTTAATAAAAGAGATAATAAAATATTTAAATTTAACATTCCATAAAAAGCCCTTTTGATTTCATAGTGACTTGAATAAATTTCAATGTATAAATTTAAAGACTTGTTTTAATTGGCTTTACTTTTATTACATTTTATAATACAATTGGACAGTATAGTGCCAGGTTGCCACTTGCTACCAATTTGAAAGATGGAGCAAAACCAGATGAGAACCACAGCTCCGTGGATTTGTTCACATTGTATGCTAATAGAGTTTCAAATCTGATCTTCTGACTGTCCGCAATGTCACTTAGCAAGTGAGGAAATCTGATCCAGGCTTTCAGTGTCAAAGCGACGACAAGTGACTTTCTCACACAACATCTGAGAGTAGCTGTTAGTGTGGGAAGAGAGCATGGAAAACTGGAAAATTAGCCTTTTCTCATGTCTATCATGGCATCTCGCCACGGTGCTGAACTCACAAGTCGCATGAGAGAACATACTGTATGTGACGTGTTCAATCGTTCACTATTCACTACACAGTGAACCTTACACCATTCATTATAAAAGTATGGTTCTAACAATATACTGTTTTCACATACAGTAGATATTCAATCCCAAATGCGAAAAAGCTACTTTAAATACAATTTGACTGTCCAGACTGAAGCGCGTTCCCAAAAAATCTGATTTTAATCGAAATTTAAACATATAGATGTGGTTTGTATCGGGTTTGTAAACATACGACTTTGTTTTGTTTTTTTTAGATTACAAAAACAACGAATTTGAGTTGGACAGACCAAATCTGAGCTAACGCTTCTCTCATGTTAGCAGACTACATATGATCTGATGACCATCTAGTTTGGAAACCACTGACGCCTCATCCATTAATTTAACACTTACAGTGACAAATTCCAACACAGACACTGACACGACGAATGATGCCGAGAGAGAGAGTAGGTAAACCTATGAGCAGAAAGAGACATCTAAAATTAACTGGCCCACATGAGCAGACAGACATTACCCCCAACAGTGAAAACACACACAAAAAATGCACTCACATGTAAACCCAAAACAGACAGACAAATGACAGTGAACGTTTTCATTATGTTCAATAAAAAGCTATCGTTGTAACTGTTTTACATAAAGTTAAACTTCAGCGCAGTGTGTGTGTAACATATAATGTGTGCAGGTTTAGTGTGTGCGTCTGAATCCGACAGCAGTTGTCAACAGGTTTAGGTTTATTGAGAGAGTGTGTTTTTATAGGGTGTGTAAGTGTGTGTGTGTGTCCATGTGGTGTTGATCCGTTGTTAAGCTCCTGCAGTCGTTATATCTGTGTGTCACATTCCCAACAGTTCCTGCATTATTTTTAGAGGCCGGGGGATTTACACACACACATGCAGTAACCTCGATGAGAATCATATCGTCAATTTTCCTAAGATCAGTTCAACTCATTTCACCTCTTAAGATACAACTTTGTTCAACTTTAAACACCGTAAATTGCTTTTTACATGCATTTGTGCAATTGCATGCTTGCAGATTTCAAATCAAGTTTGTCAAAAAACACACTTGAACGTCTCTGATAAAGAAACTTCCAATGAATTGCTTTCCTTCGATTTCAACATTTGGCAAACGCTATTTGCAGATTTCAAATCCGTTCAAGCCAGCCAAAGTGTTTGGTTTCCATCTCTTATCATCTCCAGACTGAACTATTTGTAATGATCTTCTGGTCAGACGTACCGCATGCACAATTAAACCTACAAACAAAATTATTCAGAATGTGGTGCCACGGTTGGTCTTCAATGAGCCCAAGGGAGAGCACATTGTACCTCTTTCAGCCTCATTGGCTGCCAGTTGCTGCTCACATCAAGTTTAAGATGCTGATGGGCGCATATAAAACAGCCACTGGGACTGGCTCGCTATTTTTTCTGCTCAAGTTAGTGGCCTGTTAGCGAGCAGAGGCACACAATCACTTTCCTTAACTTCCAGTGTTCTTCACTGGTGAAAAGATCTTTCCAACCCTACCTGAGCCACCAAGACACATCTTCTGTGATTCAATGTTATATTGTACTCCTCAGTTCTGTCTACAATGTTGTAGTTTGCAAGCTGCTTTTAATAAAAGAGGCGGCCCATGAAGGAATTTACAGAGGCAGTAAAATGTGAATTAATTTTGATCAAACTCTCACATATCATAAAGAACGAAGGGCTTATTTTTTCCTACATCCCATTTGTTTTGAGATCTTTCAATAACTTCAAGAATTGTATTTCTCATCCCGTTAAATTAACCTGCAGCAATATCTTTCTCCACGAGCACACTCTAGCGCTAAAATGCTAAATGCTAATTGCCTTGAAAGGTCACTTCTAATAATGATTGGTTATTTATGCAAAATAGGGCAAATTACATTTCGCCTCCCTCGTGCCTTTTACAGATGCATTATTTGAATGTCCATCCATATAAAATGTAACAGTTCATTTTTAAGAAACTTCCTTGTAAATGTCATCCTTAAGATGAAAAATGTTTTTAGCAAAGGTTTTCACCATACTACTGTTGGTCAGATGTCAATATTTGGTGGTTTAAATACCCATTTTAAGTCTCTAAAAAGTTTTAAAAGTTTTTAAAGCATGTTTTGTGTTTTTAAAGCATAGTTCCCTTTCTGTCGGTCTCTCGACATTGTGTCGAACCGACAGATGGGGTTCGTCCCTGAGAACCAATCGTTTCCAACTACTTAGAAAAGGCCAATGAAAATTGGCAAATGAAATTTGCATGCCGGACTCCGCCCCGGAAATCTGGGTATAAAAGGGAGACGGCGTGCATCATTCATTCACCTTTTGTTCTTCGGAGCCTTCGGTTATGAAGATCTTGTCTTGCTACTTAGCAAAAGCTTCACATTGCCGGTTCTACGACGTGGTGCAGCGGACTGTCCCTTCCTGCAGCGACTTCCCCTGGGCGTCTCGGCGGTTCCAGAGGTGTTCGAGCCTGCAGACGGTGACTCAACATCTGCATTCTAAAAGAGCTAATTTCTCCAGCGCGGCATGTCCCGCTGTTCTCGTGGGTGCGGTGTCCTCCACGAGGAAGGGGACAAGCACGATGTCTGTGTCAGGTGTTTGGGGGTCCAGCACACTGAGGCAGCCTTCGTGGACTCATCTTGCCCGCACTGCGGGCAGATGGTCATAGAGACGTTGCGGTCACGGGTGGCTGTTTTCTCCCGAGAACCAGCCACCACCTCGCAGGCTTCCCGGGCTGTGACGAGGATGGCTAAGGCCATTCCGTCCGCCAAGGCGAGCGGCGAGGGTGATATGGGGGTTTCTGCGAGCGCTAAACCGTCAGCCAAGTGCTCGCGGACCGCTCGCACCCCGTCTCGCTCGCCTCACCATTCCCTAGCAGGCGGTGCCACACCGTCAGCGTCCTCCTTCACGTATTCGGACACGATGCGTGATGATGATGAGATGTCTATCGCAGCAAAGGAGAGCGAATTGCTGGCATCCGATCCCGACGACTCTCTGCAGCTCCCCCCCAAGGGGGGACGAGCTCAGGAGGAAGCGGATGTCGAGATGTCGGCCATGCTTTCCCAGGCCGCCGTGTGCATTGGGTTAGAGTGCACTCCGGTGCCTCTCCCCCAGCGCTCACGGTTGGACACATGGTTCTTGGGCTCTGAGCGCGACTCCAAGCCGCGCCCAACCCCGGATCCGTTCTTCCCGGAAGTGCATGAGGAACTGACGAAGACGTGGAACGCCCCTTTCGTACACGTCAAACCGGTTCCGTCGCTCTCTCTTCCCTCGATGGTGGGGCAGCTAAGGGTTACGTCGACGTGCCCCAGGTGGAACGTGCAGTCGCGGTGCACCTGTGCCCGCAGGCGGCGTCCACCTGGAGAGGTCGACCGAAACTCCCGTCCAAGGCATGTAGGACTTCGGCATCGCTGGTGTCGAAGGCCTACACTGCCGCGGGCCAAGCTGCCTCCTCTCTCCACGCCATGGCCATCCTGCAGGTCCACCAGGCCAAGGCATTGAAAGAGATCCATGAGGGTAAGACCGACCCGGGGTTAATGCAGGAACTCCGCACCGCCACCAACCTCGCTCTAAGGGCGACCAAGGTGACCGCGAGGGCCCTGGGTCGGGCGATGTCCACCATGGTGGTCCAGGAGAGGCACCTCTGGCTCAACCTTGCGCAGATGAGCGACGCCGAGAAAGTCCGCTTTCTCAACGCGCCCATTGCGCAGGGTGGGATGTTTGGTGACACTGTCGAGGACTTTGCTCAGCAGTTCTCGACAGTGAAAAAGCAGACGGAGGCGATTAGCCACATCCTACCCCGCCGGGACTCGGCCGCCCACAGGCCTTCGAGTTCCCGTGTGGCCTCTGCTCCCCAGCAGACCCAGGCGGCACCCCGGAAAAGGGCGTCGAAGGGGAGACCACCACCCCGTCAGCAACCTTCGAGGAAGAAGCGACCCTGACGGGAAGACCCCAGGGAGGTTAACACCATCGGGTCCGATCCCAGCCATATCATCGCTGGACGGTCGATCCGGGACGGTTCCTGCCCCGTTCCAACATCAGCTCCTACGGGGCGCTAGCGCCCACTTTTTCACAAAAAGAGCCAATCTCCCTGGGTGTTCTTCACAGCCGCTCTCACCCTCTGTCAGACAGTGTTTGGCCACTCGACGTTGCGTCTTGGTGAGGCGCAACATCGAATGTATTTTGCAGCTCTCAGCACTCTCAAATCGACGGTGCGTGGAGCTGCATCGCCAGGCAGGCAATCCAGCAGAGCCAGTCTTCTTCCCGGGGGCCCCCCTGCGAGAGACCCGCACTGCCAGCCATCGAACCACCCCCCGGGGGGTCGATGAAGCAGATCATACCCTTAGTCCCCCTGTCGCGGTCCCTGGGAGCTTGGCTCGAGCTTCCCACACCATCACGGTGGCTGAGAAGAACGATCCGTCTCGGCTACGCGATCCAGATCGCCAGAATCCCGCCCAAGTTTCGGGGCATCCTCGCCACCTCGGTCAGAGGCCGGGATGCTCCCGTACTACGGGGCGAGGTCGCCACTTTTCTGGCGAAGGGTGCAATCGAGTCCGTCCCCTTAGCCGAGATGTCCAAGGGGTTTTACAGCCCTTACTTCATCGTCCCCAAAAAAGGCGGGGGGGTGCGCCCCATTCTAGATCTGCGTACCCTGAACAGACACCTGCACAAGCTGCCGTTCAGGATGCTCACGCAGAAGCGCATCCTGGCATCTGTCAGATGTCAGGATTGGTTCATGGCAATCGACCTAAAGGACGCTTACTTTCATGTCTCGATTCTCCCTCATCATCGCCCGTTCCTACGGTTCGCTTTCGAGGGTCGGGCATATCAGTACAGAGTCCTCCCCTTCGGTCTGTCTCTGTCTCCACGAGTCTTTACGGAGATTGTGGAGGCCGCCCTCTCTCCCCTCAGGGAGAAGGGTGTGAGGGTACTCAACTATCTCGACGACTGGCTTATCTTGGCACACTCGCGAGATCTGTTGTGTGCACACAGGGACCTGGTGCTCCGGCACCTAGATCGATTGGGACTACAGGTCAACAGAGAGAAAAGCAAGCTCTCCCCTGTGCAGAGCATCCTCTATCTTGGTATGGAACTCAACTCTGTCACCATGACAGCGCGACTGTCCACAGTACGCGCCCAGTCGGTGTTGAACTGCCTGGATCATTTCACGCAGTCAGCGGTTCCCCTGAAACTATTTCAGAGGCTCCTGGGACACATGGCATCCTCGGCGGCGGAGATACCCCTCGGGTTGATGCACATGAGGCCGCTCCAACACTGGCTCCAGAGTCGAGTTCCCTGGAGAGCGTGGCACACCGGCAGCAGGCAGATGGTGATTACGCCTCGCTGCCGACGCACCCTAACCCCTTGGCCTTCCATGACCTTCCTTCGGGCAGGGCTCCCTGCAGGGTTGGGGTGCAGTGTGCAACGGTGCAGGCTGCAGCCTCTCGTGCAGGGCAAGCACGTGCTGGTCCGGTCGGACAGCACTACTGCAGTAGCGTATATCAATCATCAGGGTGGCGTTCGCTCACTGCAGTTAACACGACTCGCCCGACGCCTCCTCCGGTGGAGTCAGCAGGTGACCCACTCCCTGCGTGCCACGTATATCCCAGGCGACCTGAACCAGACAGCCGATGCGCTCTCTCGTCAGTCTATGCCTCGCGGAGAGTGGCGACTCCACCCCCGCACAGTCCAGCTCATTTGCAGTTCGGGCAGGCCCAGGTAGACCTGTTCGCCTCCCTCGAAACCACCCATTGCCCGCTTTGGTACTCTCTGACCGAGGGACCCCTCGGCACGGATGCCCTAGCGCACAGCTGGCTGCGGGACAAGCGGAAGTACGCCTTCCCCCCAGTGAGCCTCATTGCACAGACCCTGTGCAAGGTCAGGGAAGAGGAGCAGCAAGTGTTACTCGTTGCGCCACACTGGCCCAACCGGACTTGGTTCTCGGAGCTAATGCTCTTGACGACAGCTCCCCCCTGGCCGATTCCCCTGACGAAGGACTTGCTTTCCCAGGGGAAGGGCACGTTATGGCATCCCAGGCCAGACCTCTGGAACCTCCATGTCTGGCCCCTGGACGGGACGAGGAGATCCTGAGTGGTCTGCCCCCAGCAGTGGTAGCTACCATTTCTCAGGCTAGGGCACCTGCCACTAGGCGACTGTACGCCTACAAGTGGCGCCTCTTCTCGACCTGGTGTGCTTCTCGAGGAGAAGACCCACGGAGTTGTGCGATCGGATCCGTGCTGTCCTTCCTACAAGAGAGACTCGAGACTAAACTCTCCCCCTCCACACTGAAAGTGTATGTAGCCGCCATTGCTGCTCATCACAACTCAGTTGCTGGGAAGTCTCTAGGGCAGCACGACCTGGTCATTAGGTTCCTAAGGGGCGCGAGGAGGCGTAACCCGCCTCGTCCGTGCTCCATACCCTCTTGGGACATGGATGTAGCCCTGACAGGTCTCACCAGGCCCCCCTTCGAGCCCCTAGGGGATGCCTCTCTTCCTCATCTCACGATGAAGATGGTTCTCCTTATGGCGCTCGCCTCCATCAAGAGGGTAGGGGATCTACAGGCTTTCTCCGTGTCCCCTGACTGCCTAGAATTCGGACCCAGGGATTCTCACGTTATCCTGAGACCTCGGCCCGGCTACGTGCCCAAGGTTCCCACCGCTCCCTTTCGGGACCAGGTGGTGAACTTACAGGCGCTCCCCACTGGGGAGGAAGACCCAACCCCGTCCGTGTTGTGTCCAGTACGCGCGCTGCGCCTCTACTTAGACCGCACACAGAGCTTCAGGAGCTCGGATCAGCTCTTTGTCTGTTTCGGAGGTCAGCAACAGGGGAGAGCTGTCTCCAAGCAGAGGTTGGCCCACTGGATTGTGGACGCTGTCAAGGCAGTTTACCAATCCCTAAATCGCCCGTGCCCCCTAGGAGTGAGGGCCCACTCCACCCGGGGTGTTGCCTCCTCTTGGGCCTTGGCACGGGGGGCCTCTCTCGCAGACATTTGCAGAGCTGCGGGTTGGGCTACACCCAACACCTTCGCGAGGTTTTACAACCTCCGCGTAGAGCCGGTGTCAGCCCGCGTCCTGCATGGCCACATGTAGGACCGGCAACTGGTAGGGTGTACGCCTGTTCGGTTCTTTTCCCCCTCTCTCGAGTGGGTCAGTATACCGATTCAGCCTCCATTCTTTCCCCACTGGGCGAAGAACAGGCACTCCATCCATCACTAAGCAAGCACCCCCTGGGGCGGGCTGGGCAGAGCAGCCCTGCCCCTTAGGCCGGGTATCACCTGAGTTATTCGCAACATAGCTCTAACCGGACCTAGTGCTACCAGACGTTGCAACCCCCCAGTAGGGCGGTTCCGTCTGATGTATCCTCATGCTGGTTCCCACCTTGGTAACCCATGACCTCCCTAGGTGGACCTCCACCTCGCGGTTAACTCCTTCAGTCCGCACTTTCTTCCCATGAGTTCTCCCCCATCGGTGAGACCATGTTGGTATCTCCACTAGTCTCCTCCCTGTGGTAGGAAGTGGTCTCTGTAGCGCATCCCCCGCTTGAGGAAGTAGCGCTTACCCAGTGGCCTTACGGTTCCGGGCGGCTTCTCGCTGTTAGAGAAACAAGGCCGCCGCCTGTGAGGCCGAAGGTAGGGGCCTTCCCACCTTTCAAGAAAGCTCTGGGACCCCCTACCTACCCACTGGTAGGTTACAATTTCGCGGTAGCGTTCACGGCTGACACGCCCAGGCCAGTCACCGTCGCTTCGTTGAGATTGTGACAGGGCACAGTGTTATGGCGTTTTCCATTGGAACCCCATCTGTCGGTTCGACACAACGTCGAGAGACCGACAGAAAGGGAACGTCTCGGTTACGTTTGTAACCTCGGTTCCCTGATGGAGGGAACGAGACGTTGTGTCCTCTTGCCACAACACGTGCTGTCCTCTGCAGCAGTCGTGAGAGGTCTCAGGCTCCTCAGAACTAAGGTGAATGAATGATGCACGCCGTCTCCCTTTTATACCCGGATGTCCGGGGCGGAGTCCGGCATGCAAATTTCATTTGCCAATTTTCATTGGCCTTTTCTAAGCAGTCGGAAACGATTGGTTCTCAGGGACGAACCCCATCTGTCGGTTCGACACAACGTCTCGTTCCCTCCATCAGGGAACCGAGGTTACAAACGTAACCGAGACGTTTCACATAGTCAGGTAAGTAAATTGTCACATCCATAACAGTCCATATTCCTTATAAAAGGGCACGTGAGAATGAAAATGTAGTAATTATTTAATCTTTTATAAAGAGTCAACCATTTTGGGGTATTATTGCTTCTGGTTTGTACATTTTAATTCACAGAAACCCTACAAAGTGTGTTGTCACTTAAAAACGTGCATCCGTTTTTCCACAATATTTTCTCCCTGTTTTAAATAAAAAAATTGCATAGACTGATATTTTTCTGATGTCTGGACTCTATAGGCAGAGGTTTATATAAACAGATGATTCAATATATCGGTAATAAATACATTCTTTGAAAATTATATTTCAAGTTTTGACTAAAAAATGTCACATCCATAAAGCTGGAAGTGCTCAAATACATTGCTGTGGATGGGCCACCATAACTGCTTCTACATAAACTGTCGCAATGTAAAGTGTAAGTGTAAATGTAAATTGTAATTTATCCCGGTTTCGTGAACAACAACTGCTGAAACAGAGCCTCTTATTTTCCCATAATCATTCCGCACGTTGTGTCTGAGAAGTGTCGACGGAAACCATAAAACGGTCCAGCAGTCTGAACCGCACACTGGCCGGGTCTTATGCCCCGGCCGAACTCATTTACAAGCAAAACGATTTCAAGTCAAAATGAGAATAGCATCAAAAGAGGAAGAGGCTGTACAGAACGAGGTGATGAAGAGGAAGTCGGTTTTGTAAAGGGCACCGCAATGGCAGAGAGTTTAATGCTCTTAGGAAGAAGCTGGCAAACAGAGCGTAACGTACGTGAGAGAACTTGTCAATGGAAATGAAGTACATTTTGTAGAGCGCGGGCTTAGCAGCAGGAGAGGGGGATTATCAGAAAAATTCTCTTCAAGAACTCGGGTTTAAAAGTCTATATTGTCCGTCCAGCAAATCTCCTTTGTTTCTCTTTCTTTCCTTTCTTCTTACAAATGCACTTCCGAATGGCGGTATTATGTTGCATGTCTTCATCATAATAGTCAACTGGAGATGTGAGATTACAGTGACCTAACATGAGAAGAATTCCTGTGAGAACGAAAGAGAGAAAGTGACAAAAGGAAAAAATAAAATTAACACCTGCTAGACCCACATTCCCAAGTGAAAACATTTGTATCCCAAAGGAAAACATACAGTTGAGGGGAGGAACGCAGAGAAAAGTGAGCGGGAGAGACTGAGAACAACCAAATCCCACATCCATTGAAATGATCAGAGTCAATTAGTTCTCATCTGTCAGTTCGCCACTACACATACTGACAGACAGGAAGAGGTGAGCTATTGATGTACTGAAGTCATGACTTACCAAGCACATATATTATGTGATGTTTGTATTAATGAACCTGAAAGGTTCCATTTACAAGGAAAAGCTGCAGAATTCAATGATCAAGTATCAGAAATACTTCTTTTTGTTATACAGTAGCTTGTTTTAACAGACCTGAATAATTCGGCTTGACTTTATCCATCATGTAAAACACTTAAACACCTTTAAACACCTCTCTCACTCTCTCTCTCTCTCACACACACACACACACACACACACACACACACACAAACGCACATACAAACATACACAGGCTTATCTAAACTATTGATTGCTGTTCCTGATAGTGAACTGTAGAGTTGTGTAGAGACACATTCCTCAAACGCATGTTTCTACAACCATCGTAGCAATTACTGCCTCACTGAAAAAACAATACAGGCACACCTGTAGAATACTGCACCTTGTGTGTGTGTGTGTGTGTGTGTGTGTGCGTGCGTGCGTGCGTGCGTGCGTGCGTGCGTGTGTGTGTGTGTGCGTGTGTGCGTGTGTGTGTGTGTATCAACAGTTAGTTATGGGATTGCCTCTGCACCCAAACATTGTGCTGCTTCAAGCACAACTGTTCCAATTATAATGGCCCATCAAAATATATGGTCCTCAGGTGAGTTTGTCCGTGTGAGTGTGTGTGTCTGTGGTTTACCGTATGTGTGCGTGATATTAAATGCCAGCTGTTCCAACATTAATGATGTTCTACAATACACACACATATGCACACCACATGCTTTAGATTAAGAATGTATAAACAAACAAATGTATTTATAATTATAATGAATACATATATTATTCTTAAAAAACATGAACTTTCTTATTAAATGTTTCTCGGTGTACAAGATTTATTAATGCATGTTTATTCAAAATGTAATTAGACTATAAGCCTCTGAAACCACTTTTCTGCTGCCATACCCATAGTTATGTGCATGAGCAGAGAAAAATAATAGTGACTGATAATATAATTTTCAAGTTTTCATGATACAATCAGATCTTGATGGATAAATTGTTTAAAAGCCAGTTTACACTATTTCTCCCTGTGCTTTCTGTAGAAAACAGAAATGATTTAGCTATCCTCATGTTGTTCCCTTTCTAAAGTGGTAACAATTTTTTACAATACGAAACCTCGGATGTCCAAATTCGTTGTTTTTCAGGAAATAGAAAAAGCAGTACTTTTTAAATTATTAAATATTGTTGTCAAGGTCGACATGCACTTTTTAATACATTTGATTGGTTATGGCAAAAAATAAAAATCACGAAATAGGGAGATACGAGATTTCAGAAAGAGCAGCGATGATATGCAACTGATTTTGAAATGACATGAAAGTAAACAAATAAAGACGTGTTTATTATCGTATGAACTCCTTTAAATTCACTGTGAATGCATTTTCATGATTAACTTAATCAAGTGATGCATAAACCCCGTTGATAAAACTGCATATTCCCGCCCAGAAATATCAGAGTTCAGTGTTCTTCACTGACACCTGTCCTTCTTTCAGACATTTGCTGCTCCAAAAGTTCATTAGTTCGTTTCTCTCTCCCCCGCTGAGTAACGGCTTTCGGGAACCTTACACACACACGGATGCCCAAACACACTTTCATCTCCCTGTGCAGATTGACCCTGTGCGGGGAGCCTCAGGCTTTTAATTGCTACCATGGTGATTCCCTTCATTCTGAAAAGACAAGTATCTCCACCCCTCTGCTTAGCACGTCACTCTCACTGCGGTCGCAGTCGTTTACTCCGGCTGTCCAGTCAAACAACTGCACCTCCTTTCGTCGCCCCCTTTCCTGCCTCTCACCCCAACCCCCACAAAGGCTAAGCACAAAAAATTCATGACATGAAAATCGGATGTCCGTCATACATCAAATTAAATGCAATTTCCTAGTAGGCAACTAAATGGGTTTAAAACTGAAATTGTGTGTATTATTCATTTTGTGCTTGTGTGGGAGTGTGTTTAAACACTGCAGAGGCATAACAATGCAATGAATCATAGAAACATGCAGAAACCTATTTTAGGTGAACTTTTGAACTTCTTCTTTTAACCCCCCAACACACATAAACACACGCACACATTCAAGACAAAAGTCAGGAGTGCCCTTATTAGATGTGCGTTTTGTTTCAACAGGTAGAGTGGTGTCATTCTCCACCTCTCCGCTCCTCCCCTCCTTTCAAATGCACATTCCTGCAATTACACCCCAACCCCCAACACACACATGCATAGCTACTGTCTTTTTAACTTTAATCTATTGCTAAGGTAAACAAACAAAAACAAAGAGATGGCTTATTTATTGTTGTTTTTTGAACACCTGTGCCAAAAATAGCTTAAGGATAGTCCACCCAAAAATGAAAATTCGGTCATCATTTACTCACCCTCAAGTTGTTTCAAATCTTCTTTCAAGTTGTCTCGAAACAATTTTTTTGTTTTGTTGAACATAAAAGACGACATTTTGAAGAATGCGGGTAACAGTTTTGGGGCACCTTTGACTACCATAGTATTTTCGTTCCACACTATAGTAGTCAATGGTGCCCCAGAGCTGTTAGTTTGCAAACATTCTTGTAAATATCTTCTTTTGTGTCCAGTAGAACAATTAAATGTATAAAGGTTTGAAGCAACTTGTGGCTGAGTAAATAATGACAAAATTAAAATTTTGGGGTGAATTGTCCCTTTAAGAGAACCCATCTGAGAGGAAGCTGACACACTGTTGAATCAAAATGACACCATTATAAACGAAAATTCCTGAATATACAGTTAGGGCCATAAATATTTGGACAGAGGCACATTTTTTGTTATTTTAGCTGTGTATCAATATGTTTTCGAGTTACAGTTGAATAATAGATATTGTCTTAAAGTGCACACTCTCAGCTTTATTTAGAGTGTATTCACATCCAGATTAGTTGAAGGATTTAGGAATTACAGCTCTTTAATATGAAGCGCCCCCCTTTTTCAAGGGACCAAAAGTAATTGCACAGTTGAATAAAAAGCTGTTTTATTCACATGTATGGGCTTTTCCTTAAATAATTTTGTCATAAATGAAGCATGTTAAAGGTCTAGAGTTGATTCTACATGTGGTGCATTTGGAAGCTGTTGCTGTTAACCCACATCATGGGGTTCAGGGAGATCGCCATGCAAGTGAAACAGACCATAGTTAGATTTCAAAAACACTACAAATCCGTCAAAAAGATGCCAGGAACATTAAGAGCGGCCAAATCAACAATTTGGAACATTCTAAGAAAAAAACAACACACCGCTGAGCTCAGTAACAAAACAATCCTGGGCATCCATATAAGATAAAAGTGGTGGATGATGACATTATCCTCTCCATGATGAAGAAAAACACCTTCACAACGTCCGGACAAGTGAAGAACACTCTCCAAGAGGTAAATATGTCAATGTTTGTCAATCAAAAAAATAAAGAGAATACAAGGAAAAAATAGAGAGGGTTCACAACAAGGTGCAAAAGCCTCAAGAATAGGATGGGTAGATTAGACTTCTGAAATAGCCGAACAAGCTCTAGAAAGCATTTTTTTGGAGAGATCAAATTAATTTCAGCCTGCATAAGACTAAAAAGAATAAAAGATATGGAGAAGGCTTGGAATATCTCATGATATGAGCATACAACATCTTCAGTAAAATAGTGTTTAGGCAGTGTGATTCCATTTCCATGCATGACGTCCTCAGGCACTGGGTCACTGGTGTTTTTTTGGTGATGTAACAGAAGACAGAAGCATCCGGATTAATTCTTCACTTGTCTGGAAGTTGTGAAGATGTTTTTCTTTATCATGGAGAGGATAATGTCATCATCCACCACTTTTATCTCATATGGACACCTAGGATTGTTTTGTTACTGAGCTCAGCTGTGTGTTTTTTTCCCCCCAGAATGTCCCAAATTGTTGATTTGGCCGCTCTTAATGTTCCTGGCATCTTTCTGACGGATGTGTAGTGTTTCACTTGCATGGCGATCTCCCTGAACCCCATGATGTGGGTTCACAGCAACAGCTTCCAAATGCACCACATGTAGAATCAACTCTAGACCTTTAACATGCTTCATTTATGACAAAATTATTTAAGGAAAAGCCCATACATGTGAATAAAACAGCTTTTTATTCAACTGTCCAATTACTTTTGGTCCCTTGAAAAAGGGGGGCGCTTCATATTAAAGAGCTGTAATTCCTAAATCCTTCAACTAATCTGGATGTGAATACACTCTAAATAAAGCAGAGAGTGTGCACTTTAAGACAATATCTATTATAAAACTGAAACTCGAAAACATATTGATACACAGCTAAAATAACAAAAAATGTGCCTCTGTCCAAATATTTATGGCCCTAACTGTATAATTTTTCCCTATCCTCTATGTTGGTGCCAGCTTGGGGAAAAAATAGTCAAATTTTCCCAAAACTAATTTCAACTCCCCATCCTGAGACCCCTGAGGAGAAAAGGTCAATTTACTGTCTGTCTTGCTCCTCTTTGACTCATTAAATCTGAGGTGTCTTGTTTCCATCAGGTTTAGCGACCGTACTGTGGTAGTTATTTGAAGGCACAAAGGATGTGAAAGCCAACATTTATCCGGTATCTAAGCAAACACTTTCCAGAAAGACATACCTGAGAGTATTTATATCATTCTATTACCTGAGGACACACACACACCCACACATGTATAGTGCTCCCTGAGGCGGCGGGGTCTGACACACCCTCGTATCACCCTGCAATTAGGAAACCCGCTTACATCATCCCTTAAGCTACTGTTACAGACACACAAGCACACACACACACAGGAAACCAGCAACAGAGCTGACAGACACATAATCAAATGTCACCATACGAGTCTGCCTCCCACCATGCCCGATCATAAATGGGCAGGTTTAGAGCCCCAGAGACTAAGAAGAGGATCAGCTTCTCAGGCTATGGGTGGTCTTCAGGAAATATTTGGTAATATCACCTCTTTCAAAACAATCTCTCTCTCTCTCCTCCTCTCTCTCTCTCTCTCTCTCTCTCTCTATTTAGGTGGCCATTATAATGCTGTTTTATGATGATATAATGCCTCACTGTACCCGAAGCAGGGGGCCGTGAGACACGAGTCTGTAAACGACTTGCTTTGCCTTTGATTTAAAACTCTGAGAGAAAAAATTGTGAGCGGGCTGCTTTCCTGTTCCAAGAAATGTCAAAAGTAAGGCTTTCTGGTAAACCATTTTTGGAAGAATGTGATGAGATGATAAGGTCTTTTCAGAAACCAAATAACTTTTTATCTGCTTCAACAGCTTATTACGAGGAATTTATTTCGATTTAACACAGATACATGATTGTTTATTAACTGCTGATGATTCCCATTGAGATACCCGTATATCCAACTATAAAACCATTAATTTGGTGCAATGGAGGATTGACAGGTGTGTAGGTGGTCTTTTGATGCTGTCCGGGATGCAATGAATTAGCGCTTACATGACAATCCGATGTGGTCACATGCGTTTCTGACTACATGTGAATGTGTTTTGAGTGGTCGGATCACAAACTGTTTTTGATTCCGTTCACATCTGTATTTAGAGCAGGTGGCTTTTGATATGTTTACCCAAAACGTATGTTAATACCAGGTGTAAACAAGGTCTCACACACACAAGGTGTGGTCTTTACCGATCAGGGCTAAGCCCAGGTATTTAAGTCTTAAATCACCACAAAACTTTCACCGATGACCCTAAGGACATCTCACCTTTGGTCACTTAACCTCTGGACATTTTAAACACGCTGGCTTAACGCAGGAATTTACAACTTACACAGACACAGAGTACAAATGCATTCAGTTACATGAAGGTTTGTGACTGACGCAATATAGTAAAATAATACATACGCAAAATCAACGCTCACACAACAGTCAGCTTTCACGTTGTGCTGGCCTTATGTCAGCAGTTAATTGGCTAAAACAACAGAGTGATTGACCAAGTAAAAGAAAAGATGTGATGGCTGTTAGTGTTTTAAAGAGAAGGGTTAAGACAGTGAGAGAAAGAGAGAGAGGGGCCAATTGTTAGAGAATTCACATTAGCAAAAGCCGATTAGCGGGCATACACTGAACAGGATCAGCCATGTAAGCCAGAGAACAACACTGCGCTTTCATTCAAAGACCGATCCCTTTCAAAGAGATCCTAGTTTGTGCGCCATTCAAGATGCACAAACACATATTTATTTATATTTGGATATAAAATCCTGTGAGAAATCAGAACTCAGTATATCAGAATTGGTAATGGTTACATGTACTGTAAAGGGAGAAAAAGCTCAACAATATTTTGTTTCTTGTACCTAGAAATGATGATGGTCAGACCCATAAGCATGACAAATTCCGTTTCTAACCACCCAAAGTACTTTCTGCTTCACTTCATTATACACTGCCTTAAAGCTGAACTTATTACATATATGATATAAATAGAAAAGCATTCTGTCTTGGTCAATATGTGAAAAAAATTAAAGTGTCATTTTTTTCTTATTCCAACCAGTCACTTGAAAGCTCATCACAGCATATTTATGACTTAAAACAAACTTCCCTGAAGGAACTGGGGGCGGCATTGCAAAATACCTCCTGCGCCTATAATACAGTACAAGATAAGATGAAAAGAGAGAGTTGTTTATTTGATCATTTATTATCTGATTTTCCGGCTGGCGTGTTTCCATATGCTGTGTGTGACCTCGATGGCTTCAGGATGTGTTCAATTTTCCCCGAATCAACAAAAAATGCGACATAAGTCATATTTACAAGAACATGCTGAGAAAAAGGTCTGATCTATTTAAACATTTTCTCAGAGCAAGAAAAATAGACTCTGGTCAAGAAAATGGCCAACCAGCAAAACACATACAGTGTACATAAAACACACACGCTCTCTTCCATAAACACCCACACACAAATTCTCACACGCCACCAAAACTACTCTCTGCTGTGTGCGACCAGCTTGACAACCCAACAAGATAAACACCACAGAGGGCGTCGCAGTGTGTGAGTGTGTGTTTGTGTGGTTGGCCATAGGAAGTGTCTGATTCAGTCATCCCAACGTCTACACTTTCTCTGGCTGTGTCTCAAAACCTAGGGCAGCTTACCTAAACAGCATTTTTAGGGCCGCTTAGATATATAAAAAGCAGCCTCTAGCTCTGGTTTCCTTTGGTCAGAGAGTGAGGAAGTGACTCAGCAATTGTACACCAATCAGAGAGGCATTAAGTCGCCACGGAGATGGAGGGACAGTAATTAAATAATGACAGAGCTGTAGCTAAAGCCTGTTATCACTCAATTACATACGCACAACAGGCACACACATATATACACTTTCAGTAAAGTGTGTGTCAACCTGTAGATCTTAAACACCTCACACACGCAGCTTCCGCGTGTCATTTCCGAGCAAACATGCTTGTTTACGATATTCCTGTAAATGAGCATCTGTTTCGCACTGACAGATCAGAGAGCGTGTCTGCAGTGCGTCAGTCTCTGTTTGTTCATATTCACTTGTTTGTGTAAGTGCAAGTGTGAGAACTCAATGTGAAGAGGCTCAGTTAAGAGGTTAAAGATGACAGCAGCGTTGAAGAATGCTGACAATTCCACTCCAGAGCCGCTGAACTCGCTTCTATTCCCTCAGAATGGCCTACTGTGCCACTGTGTGACCAGAGCCAAAATGGAGTCCACTCCAGAGCAATTACACTCCCATGCTTTCACTCAGAATAGAACACAGCGCAACTGAGCGAGCAGAGCCAACATGGTGTCCATTTTTTTAAGTTCACACTCTGTACAGCAACATTATAAAAACTTTACTCTGCCACTATTTCTGTACAGCCAAACTGCTTTTTGGTACTGCACAGACTAAAAATATGTCCCATTTTTTCTTCAGTTGAACACAGAAGATATGTTGAAGAATGTGGTAAATCAAAGAGTTCTGGGGTACCATCAGCTAGCACACGTACGTCTGTAAGACATCTGCTAAAGATCTGGAGATCTGGAAAACATTTGCTGTGTAAAAACATCTGCTAAACATCTTAGAAAGAGCAGTTTTACATCCATTCTAAATCATAAACATCTTACAGACGTCTTCTAGATGTCTATATGAGACCTGAGAGCAGACATCTATGAGATGTATTGCAGATGAGCGAACTATGTATTGCAGATGTCTTGCAGATGTAAATGCAGACGTCAAATAGACGTCTGCCGGATGTATGTGTGCTATCAGGTACTATAGTTTTTTTCCTACTATGGTAGTCAATAGTGCCCCAGAACAGTTTGGTTACAAACATTCTTTCGAATATTTTCCTTTATGTTCAGCAGAACAACAAAATGTATGCAGGTTAGGAACAACTTTAGGGTGAGTAAATGATGACAGACCGATCCCATTAATAGAAATATGTTTGCAATCAGATTTGCATATGAAGAGTTTATTTCCAAAATGAGATAACTCAAAAACCATGTTTTTTTATTGTGCATTCCAATTAATATCAATCAAACTGCAGTTGGTTTGTTTTGATTTAATCCACAATAACTGAAAAAATACAGCTAACTAACACAATAAAACACAATAAAAACATGATAACATAATAAATGAATTTTTTTTAAACAGATTTATCTCATTTTGGAAACAAACTCTTCACATTTACATGATTTCTGTTTTTTGGTAATAATTCTCTATAAGTCCACCTCTCCCCTTTCAGTCGAACTAAAGTTATGCTGATACCAATACAGTAATGTTGTTACTCTGATAAACTGCGGTGATTTGCACGTAAAGAAAGTCGATACCTGATACACTGAAAGTAACAGATTATCTGATATAACACTAACGAAGGGCCTTAATTATTTAATTCAAGTGCTTCCAGTGGTGCGGTGCTTGGTAGGCGTGGTGATATTTTGTTCTAGTTACTGTGGTGTTCTGAAGGTGAAACTAAAGACCATGGAGTGGCCAGTATGGTTGCTAGGAAACCGCCAGAGTTTCAGTTACATGCTAACGAGAAATTGCCCCCTTCTTGTTGCCCGCCACTAAGAAGCTCACTCACACATTAACAGTATCAGACACAAACATACTCGCATTTGGACACACGGATGATAAAATAGGGATAAAAAACTCTAAAACCCAGTGTGTTTGAGTGTGGTTTTGCCCATGCATGTTTGTACAGGAATATGAGCCCCATGTGCTTCGGTGTGACAGGTCAAATAACCGATAAAGATTGATGATGCTGTTGAGGGGTGTGATTCTCATATCCACTGCACAACTCTGTTGAATCTAGAAAATCTAAAAGGTACCGTTCACATAAATGAAGAAATTCTAAATCAGAGTCCAGGTAATGAAAGCAAATACACACATTCTTGCACAACAATGTTGTAACAAGTTGTTCAAAATCATTGGTTTTACCCTAAAGGGACAGTTCATCCAAAAATAAAATTTCTGTCATCATTTACTCACCCTCGAGTTGTTCCAAATCTGTATACATTTCTGTGTTTTGATGCACACAGAGAAAGATATTTGGAAGAATGCTTGTAATTAAACAGTTCTTGGGTATCCACTATTGACTACCATAGTAAAAAAAATTACAATAGTAGTCAAAAGTGATCCAGAACTGTTTGCGTTTCTACATTCTTCAAAATATATTCTTTTGTGTTCAACAGAACAAAAAAAATTATAAAGCAACATTTCCTACTATGGTAGTCAATGGTGGCCAAGAACTGTTACAAGCATTCTTCCAAATTTCTCTGTGTTCATCAGAACAATGAAACGTAAACAGGTTTGGATCTTAAGGGTGAGTAAATAAAGATCAAATTTTTATTTTTGGGAAAACTGTTGATTCAAAACAGAGGGAAAAACAGACAATGTTTTTGTTCTTTAAAAAAAATATGATAGACTTAAAAAATATTGAGCTGTTTAGAGAAACGTACACAAATGGTCAAAGACCTTTACTTCGTGGTCAACTGATAAAGAAAGGCACACACAAACAAACACACACACACACACACACACACACACACAGGTGTTTTCTCTAATAATTGTGGATGGCTCGATGCCTGGCCTGGAGACTGTCTGTCTGAGACTCTCTCCTGGGTACCGCTCAGGTGTGTGTGCCTGTGTGTGTTTGCCAAAAACCTTTCGTCTATCACCACCCTGCAGAAGAAAAAATTTAACCAGACTAGCCTGGTTTCCTGGTTTCCCAGCCTGTTGATTAAGTCGTCAGATGACAAGCTGGACAGGCTGAAACACCAGCTAGACTAAACCAGATCAGACCAGCCAATCCAGCTGAAAACTCAAATTTAACTCAATCAGTGATAATACTGTAGTTTTGTATTCATAATATTCTACGATGATAAAAAATGGCCAAAAACGCCTCTGGATACAAAATAAACAAGCCTAAATGTGTGTGCGCATGCCGGTGTGTTTGTGAATGTGAATGAGTTTATTCAAACAGCCTGCAGGGGAAAAATAATAATCTAATTGAATTTCCTCAAATGTTTGAGTTGTATTTGCATGACAGTCAAAAAGGAATTTGAACAGAAAGAGAATTTTGGCTGCGCTTCCAAACGCTTTTCTTTCACCGCAGTACTAAAAATGTTAACATAAGCGCTATTCAGACAGGGTTTCTCAAGAACCTTGCATGGGTCTTTCATGACTCCAGAATTCACTCCAATAAAGGTCTCCATTTGCTAATATTACGTCAAATATAGCTGAAACCAAACCTGTTGGCACCCATATTTCACATTAGAGCTGGGAGACGCCACAATGCTGCTATGATTAACACAGTCAAGCATTACGGAATTGGGAGTGACTCTTGAATTCTGTACATAAATGATAATTTTGGGAATTTACGCCCATATTCAAAATCAATTGTGACTCCCAAAACCTTTCAGTATGGCCATAGTTCATTCACTTCAGTTCTCTAAAACAAAAATCCATTGTTCAAATAGCCACATTCTCATACCCTGGAAAAGCCCTATGGCACTCAGCACAGGTCAAAAAAGATTTTCAGGATGACTTTTGGGATGATTCTTCAATTTAAATGTAGAGATGATGATTCAAACAGGAATTAAATTACTTATCCCTCATCTGTGTCAAAAACATTAGGTAATTGGGCTGGGATTTTTCCTCTGAAATAGTAAAGTCAATGTTTACATCAAGGTGGTCTATAAAGAACACTTCTCTTAAAGAAGAGTAATCTTCCATAAAGAGTAATATTCACTTACAATCCCTCAAAAGTCTGCTTGCCATGGCATATACCCAAATATTTTATGAAGTTTAGAGAATTGTGCACTGCAGATTTAGCTTTTACTTGTTGCGTCTTGCTTAAATATTTCCATTTGCATATTTAAAGACAAATAAATTACATACATGGCAGCTGGCAGAATATGAGGTCATAAATTATTACTCACAGAAGTTAAAATGTTTTACACATTTTTTAATTTCTTAATTTTTGTGTAGTGGCTGAACTCCTCTGATGACCTGTGATCTTCACAGAAGATCATAGAAACACAAGAAAATACACAAACTTCAAGACACGCACACACATTTTTTCCATTATGAGTCATAATTGTCACCATGGCAATGGGCTATAAACTTTTTCCTGTCTTCATTAAAATCTGATTATAAATTAAATTAAATCATGCACATGCGCGCGCACACACATGCAATGCTCTTGCACCTAATAACGCTAAACTTTAACAGGCGTTCGTTCTATTGTATCCATCTAATTTCAAAACTGTTCCCACCAACTCGTGTGAACAGACAAGGCTTAGCACAAGTGTGTGTGTCTGTATGTGTGTGTCTTGTGAGCTGAGAGGACTGGGGTTAAGCGTCCACTCCGCAGACAAAAGCCAAACTCTCTATAGCACTGTGACCTAGGAAACGCCGAGCTCGGTAAACACACACACGCAGACGCACAATCTGAGACGGCAAACAGTTTGACTTGTCCAGCGTTTGGTGTATGGAAGAAAAACGCTATGATTTTTCACCCCAAAAACGCTTGTGGCACATTTCTCAAGAAAACCACACGGCCTATGCCATATTTAAAATCAGCTGAGCGTGGGTAAACCCAAAGCCACAGCTAACGGACAAGAACATTTTGCTTCATGTTTAAGTTTCTTTGTATAAAATTATAATATCAAGGACGCTATAAGCGTTAAAATTATTATTTAAATGTAATGCAGCCTTTAGAATTTTACGTTATGGTCTGTGGTTAAAGCTACACACAGTTTTTGTGTCACTTCCGTCATTAAACAGAATTGCAAAATTACTGTTTTCCAACAGGTGTCCTGAACACTCCCCCATCCTTCATTGGCTGGACAAACAGATCATCCCATTGGTTGAGCCCATGTCTTGTTGGGCTGGTTGGAATGCACAAACAAACAGATCAATGTTTCGATAGCGCCTCAGTCTTAACAGTTTTGGGAAAATCAATCTCTGATAAAAATTGTACACTGCAGCTTTAAGAAGTGATGCCAAGCTTCATCTTTTCAAGCACCGAACAATGAACATTTATCAATATCTTATGATTAAATAAATACACAATTACTATTGTAAAGCACTTGCAATGAAAGCCACACACAAACGTCACAACGGAAGAAATTCCTTAATTTTTCAGAAACACACTCTGAAAGTTTGCACTGTGTGAAACAATGCTAACGGTAACTGGATGAGGGATGATGGCGATTCGACTTAACGTGACAACAGGAACCGTAGCAACTATGAACGGGCATTCGCGCCAGCCTGGTCCAGAACGGAAACAACAAATGTACCCCCCACACACAACCTCCTTCATAAAATCACAAATAAATATTTTGGCATATCGTCCAATCCAAACTCTCTCTATTCCCATCTGTTTTCAATTACTTTCAAGTCTAACCTCCTGTTGGGTATTTTACAGAGTTCTTAATGAACTCTGACAAATTTAACCAATGTCTCTCTCTCTCTTTGCTTTTCCTCCTCTTTTCAATCTCTTTTTATCTCCGTTTCCCACTTTCTCTCTATCCAAACACACACAGCTGTGACCGACCTGCTATCCGTGAGAAATGTTATCTGAACGTTCTTTCCAACATAACCCGATGTTATTCAAAGGTTTTCAAACAGGACCGGCCTCCGAGGAGACAAAAGGCAGAAATACTTCAGCCGCTACTGTGGCAGCGACCGTATGTGTGTAACCATAACTCATATTCACACAGTCACCCATGCAAATATAGGCACACACACACTTACAGCAGAAGCCGGGGTCACTAGGGCACCCGACAAGATGAACAAAACAAGCTCTAGAAGGTTCTGTCACCCTGCTACCAGACCATCCCCCTTCAAAACACATCACACACTCCATCCAGACGCATTAACATCAAACCTGATCAGAGGGGCAGACAGAGAGGACACGGAGACGAAAGAAAGAAAGAAAGAAAGAAAGAAAGAAAGAAAGAAAGAAAGAAAGAAAGAAAGAAAGAAAGAAAGAAAGAAAGAAAGAAAGAAAGAAAGAAAGAAAGAAAGAAAGAAAGAAAGAAAGAAAGAAAGAAAGAAAGAAAGAAAGAAAGAAAGGACTATGCAGATAAAGCAGCATAAAAGACAGGAGGGGTGAGAGAACAGGAAAAAGCACAAAAAAGAGAAACGAGACAGACAGTGTGATGAAAGAGGCGGGCAGATAAAAGATGCACATGTTAGCCACAGATGTAGACGAGCAGAGATAATCTAATGAGATGAGAATGCTCTGTGTGTGTGTGCCAGAACATCAAATCAAATAATACTATCAAGAAAGTGTTATACACTAGCAATGCTCCCTCTTTGTTTCTCATTGGCTTTCTTCTCTCACACACACCTGCTACCATCTTGTTGAAATTGAATTGACAGAGAGAACAGCAAAATCCTTCCAGAGAACCATTAAATCCCATATGTGGCACGCACACACAGACACACTTTTTATTTTGGGGACTTTCTATTGACTTCCATTGTTTTTATAGTGAGGTACAATATTTTTTTATGTTCCTTAGAATTCCGTAGAATTGTGCATTTTTGTTATTTTTGTGCATTGTTTAATGTGCTTTTCTGATGTTTTTCTTTGGTCCCCACATGAAATTTAGACAAAACCTTACACCCCCCCCACCCATACACATGGACCCACACATTCTTATCAGATTTTTAAAAGAGAACAAGTAAACAGTGCCTATTCAAAAATCCATTTTCTAAGATTACATTTGAAGCCCAGCATTTTACTTTCTAAAGTGTCACCCTCACACACCTGATAGTTGGGACTGAAGATCTGGGTGTATATTTAGAAAAGACCACACAAAAAACCATGTCATGAAGAGTGTCTATATGACGGCAAGACCATGAGCGATGTGTGCAACAGCACACACACACACTTTCCTCATCAGCCTCCTGCAAAGACCGTTAGAATGTTATTTTTCCTGGTAAAGCTGTTAGCCCGGAGTGTCCTTCCTCTCAGAGCAGATGTTTAAGCGTGTATCTCCTTTTAACTCAATTTAGTGTGTTCATGCTCTGAACCTCTTTTACTGCTGATCCCTAGATGTCCAGCATAACTCAATTATAAACGCACACGCGTTCATGCCTCCAAGCAGAGTAACAAGCTCGATTAAGACAGACCCCGAAATGTTGTTTTGGATACGCTATATTCTTTCCTTCAGATTCAACGGCACTACCTTTTAATAATGATCAAACTTAATGGAAACTAAATCCAATAAAATTCGACACCAAGGAGACCAAACACAAAACTGCATTTAAACGTATACTTAGTTCTGCTTTCTCAAATTGCAAAGACAGGTGCAAACGCAGCATAATATTATTAAAATTAATATCCCAATATTTAAATGTACATTTATCTAACAAGTTTTCATAAGAGACAGAAATGTAAAAAGGGCAACAAAAGAGGAACCAGACAGTGAAGAGAAAGGGGGTGGGAGTGAGAAAAAAGGGGAGAGGAAAGAGAAAGACAAAAAGAAAAGACTCACAGCCTGAAGAGTTTGGTCGTGCCCAGGAACAGCAACTCTGGAAGAACTTGAAGATTATTCCTGTTGAGACGCCTGTAAACACAGACACAAATGGCAACACAAGGTTTACCTTTGGCAGACGCTTTTATCAGTTAATTGTATGCATTTTATTAGTTTGTGTGTATCCTGGAAATTGAACCCACAATCTTATTGTTACAAGTGTGAAGCTAACATACAGACTACATACAGAAGAAAAAACATACAGAAGCACAATTTATTCACATGCACAAAGCCAAATTTAATAACTGTGATACAGTGTTTGATATGTATCAGCTCAAATGTACAGTTTGCATAAAAGACTGAGATGGGCGGCTGTCTGGTTGCAAGTAAATGACTAAATAAAATAAAGCTGTTTGGGCACAATTACAATAATCAATCACAGAAATCTACTTTAAGTGTTATTGGAAAACTGAAAAATATGAACACAATAAATATCGCGAATGGAATCCACATGAAAAACATCAGTTAATGTTTACGGAAATATGTCCTGACAGTGCTGTGCTCAAGCAAAACACTTTAAACGTTTAATGTTATAAAATATTTCAACTTGAGCCTGCCCACCATCAACTTGAGCCTTACTGTGTGTGTGTGTGTGTGTGTGTGTGTGTGTGTGTGTGTGTGTGTGTGTGTGTGCGTGTGTGCGTGTGCGTGTGTGTGTGTGTGCGTGTGTGTGTGCATGTGTGTGTGCGTGTGTGTGTGTGTGTGGGGGGGGCTGGCAGACACTGTCAGTGTGTGGGGGCATCTAGCAAACACACACAGACAAAGAACAGCCCGGAAAAACAGATGTGGGAAAAACAAACAGAACGTCTCACACCAAGTGAAGAGAAGGAACTTACAGTGCAAACACACACACACTCACATGGACAAACACACATCATGAAAAGAAATGATGCATATTTGTTTAATTCAATGATAATTTCATGATTTCTTTCACTTTATTTTTTGACACTGAGTAATATTCCTGACTACATATGCAGTGCGTGCATAATAGACATTGATGCATGACAATAAGCACATATATAATACCCACTGTGCATATTAATGAAGAGTGGCGCCACTGCTGTCTGCGCGGTAGATTAATGAGGCTTGAAATTAATCAATAATGTTTTTAATACAAGAAATACAGACCGTTCAGAGCCCCCTATTAAGCTCCGAATTGCAAGAACTTTTAAAAGCGTCTCATGCAGTTGCCAATAACTGATAATAGGTTACTGATAATACCAAAAACTTCTATCGTTCCTAAAGTGTACATTTACAGCGCACAAACACACACACAAACACAGGACTACACTTAAACACATACACAAATCAATCAAAGCAAAGGCCTAAAGTAAGTGAACTCTGCTTTCGCAAAGTGCGAAACCATCAAGCTCTCGCTTTTCTGTTTTACCCACTCGCCTTCTCTGATACACTCTCTCAAACACACGTTCACACAGCAGCCAATGACATCATCGTTCGGCTTCTGGGGTTACATCATCCCATTTGAATATTTAATGAATGATGAAATAATAACGAGGCACACAGTGCTACACACTCCCGAAATGCCCACGTGTTTCACTCAGGCACAGAGGACAGCCTTCCCTGAGGACCCCGCTGCAGAAACACACAAAGACACACACACAGTGCTTAAAGGGAATAAGATCGACCCCTAAAATAGATGGGTACACACAGACACACACTCTTGCAGAGAGAAATGCCCACAGCCAGACTCTCGTTTTAACTTTTACATACGCACACAGACATGCACTCAAAGTCATTTTCATGAGGGCCAAAGAGTGACACGACTTTTAATGGCAAAAAAATTTCAACTCAAGAGTTGAAAATCTGCGTAAATGGTGTTTGCGCAGACATGTGCACTGCTGTGTCGTTTTGTGTCTGTACAAGACAGATTTACCATTCATTCACATACAGTTTGTGGCTAGTTAAAAATCAAGCACTTTCTTAATCTGGCAAGCTTTGATCTGATTGGCCAGCTTTATGCAACTTCCTGAAATGGGGACACAATGGGTTTTATCTGGAAGGCTTTTGTTTACATTGTACTGGGTTATTACAGCAAGGTACTTAAGCCCCGTTTATACAATAAAAATGGAAACGTTTTCTTTGCAATGGATCCAGACACAGTTTTTGAAGCTCCAAAAGGAACATATATATCCATCATAAAAGTAATACACACAACTCCTGGGTTACATGTCCAGGTTTAATGTCTCGTGACACAAAACGATACATTTGTGAGCAAAAACGATTCATATTTTGAAGTAATTTAGTCACGTTTGGATGTAGATTATCACTGTTCTCACTCAAAATGGCCACAGGCAGGCTCAACAAATCTTATCTTTTGAGTCTCATTGGTTGTCGCGTGTCTTGTGACCACGAGAACCAATCGTTGAGAACATTGTGCTTCACAGCGCTACGAATCTCAAGTTTTAAATCTCATTGGTTGTCGTAACCATGAGAACCAATGAAATCGCAGTTTCAGTCCCCCAAAATGCAGTTGTTGTGCAAATGAACTGCCAAAGAGTATAAAACGTTATTCATTTTTATTAAACGTTGTGTAAACAGCCTCTTAAAGTAGAAAGTAAACTAGCAGAACTAGGCTTTATTTCTCAGAGCGATTTATTTAACTGAGCGATTGTGATTGGTCGCTGTATGCATCAGTCATGACCGGTTCTTGGCAAGAAAGCTGCGCTGTGGACCTATTGCCTTTTAGGTCAAAGGGTCTGGCTTTGTGAGACCAATAAGTCAGTGACCAGATCTATCCTCAGTCTCAATCCATCTGGCATTAGCTAATGAACAAACCAGTCCAACACAACTTGAGTTTGTATAAAATCTTTAAAAAAACAAGGTAAAAGAGAATAAACATAAAGGAACAAAATAAAAGGTAAAGAACAGCCCACAAAATAAGCGCGAAGTGTGAAGGACGGCACAAAAGAAGGAAGTTTGAGGAAAAAAAGAAGTGTTTCTCTATAGGCTTACATTTTACCTGACTGCATTGCTCGTGGCTAGCAAGCCGTGACGAGGGGTGTTTGTGCGTACGTGTGTGTGTGTGTGTGCGTGCGCGCGTGCGTGCGTGCGTGTGTGTGTGTGTGTGTGTGTGCGTGTGTGTGTGTGAGCAAAGAGGGGGGTCATATGTGGAACAGAGTCTCCACTTTTCCTCCCTACATGAGGTCGTCACACCCAATACCTAAATGCATACCCAATACACATACACACACTCTCTCTCACACACATATTTATGAAGGGCCTTTGGTAAGGGCATTATAATGCCTGTGCATTCTAATCCTCGCAGCTATGCAGGCACCCTCCAGCATTAGACTCCTGCTTTTGTACCGGCACAGTGGGACTGATCCTACACACTGACTTTAGCTGTGCTATTCAACATTACCGCTAACTTCTCTGTCCTTACACTTATCACCATAAAGAGCTATTCATCACTACCATCCCCTCATCTATCCCTTCAGTTATGCCAACACTGCACGTTTATGCCAAAAGCGAGTTCAGCTATTATTACAAGTTATTACAAGTTGACTGTATGAGCTATATGTTACTGCACAAAGCTGCATTCACAATGCCATTGACCCTTTGGCTAGTTAGTTAGCATTCAGAGGCACGCGCTACTAACACAACTACCCTTTAAAACTAAAGTTAGTATACGTGTGAGTAACATCTCTATCACAGTTAGATTTTGCGGTTCAGCTGGGTTTTACAAAGAATATCACGGTGGCTGTCATTAAACATATCCACATGGATTTATAAGGTAATGACTAGCAGGAAAACAGGAGACACATTGGGTAAGTGATTGACTGCACCTCATGCCACGCAGCTTTAAATGCCAGTTCTAATGTGATTCTGCATGTAAAGTGAACACCTGCCAGTCATTATTAAGACATGGTAATTGACAGCGAGTAGGAAGGACTCTGGATCAGTTTTTGTACTTAGGTTCAAGCAGAACCTTGAGAGTAAACCTGATCCTACAATTGCAAGCCTTGTCTGTGAAACCAAACAGTATTTAAGGTCCACTCAGGAGAGAAGTTTAGGTTTGAGAGTTTAGTTTATTTAGTTTTAATTTATACTGTACAATTAATAAGCTATTCTCAACCACGGTGTGGCTACCACAGGGGACAAATAAGCAAGTTTCAGGTGATACGAAAAAACGTAGATTTTGTTTTGTGAAGCTTATTAAACTGGAATTAAAGACTTAAAAATGCTGGGCTGTTTAAAAATCATTTTAAATGATTATTCTAATGCTTTTTTGTAATTAACAGCTTAACACATTTAGTTACTTATATACGCACATTCAGCAGCAGATCTCTTTACACATCTCACCTACACTACTTCCACAGCAATTGAACAATTTTTCTGAAATTACTGCTCTTCACAATAATCCTCATTATTTGTAATCCTAAAGAGGGAAAAATGAGCTCAATGGTGTCATTATTGTAATTACACTGGCAGGTGTCATACCGATTCATACAATATGTGCCAAATGGGTTCATGTATCAAGGGAAATGCAGTACTCGGATATAGGGTACAGATAAATGAGTCAGTGACGGAGAGATAAAGCCCATCAGAATGAATATGGTTTAAAATGGAGAATAGCTAGGGGGTAAAAGCTTGAGAGAAAGGTGGGGGGAGCGGTTCCTTAAGAGCGTAATTTCAGTTTCCATTCCAGTTTTCCAGTGTCATTCCCTTAAAGGGCCGTGTGTGCCAGTCGCGTATGTGTGTGTTCCCCTGAGGCCGGGTTGGCTGTCAGACAAAAATGTTGCTCCGTCGAATCCTGACCGCGACACACACACACACACGGCCCATAACAACCAATGTCCACTATTAATGTATGAATACACGCTTAGTTTTGTAATGCCATTTCGCAGTTAATTGTGCTCAGCAGGTCACATTGTTAATGGATGCAGTAAAAACATACACACTCACTTATACAAAAATACGCAGCTGACTTTTAGCCCTACAGGCCAGTGCAGCATATCTTGTGTGTGTGTGTGTGTGTGTGTGTGTGTGTGTGTGTGTGTGTGTGTGTGTGTGTGTGTGTGTGTGTGTGGTGTGTGTGTGTGGTGTGTGGTGTTGTGTGTGTGCGTATGTGCTGCGTGCGTGTGTGTGCGTGCGTGTGTTAGCCACTTACAGTCTTTCCAGTTCCTTAGGTCCTGAAATGCCCCTCTTTCAATAGAACTGATCTTGTTTTCCATCAGCTGCTAAGAAAGGTAATGAAAAAGAAAGAAAGACAAAAAAGATAAGACTAAACGATTTTCAATGATTAAACATTTATTTTTCCTGTGTATATTTGGCTGCTGTATAATACCTAAAAAGCTTCAAGCTTTGGTGCCTGCAAACCATATTTGACAAACACCCTTTCATTGGATATCTGTAGGTCTGAGACCTCCTCTCATTAAGACCTCCATAAACAACACCAGTCTAAATACACATCTATACTTAGACTATGCTGAAAAAAGCCTATTTCTCTACTCCAATACAACAGTTAGCCTCAGTTGACATTCATATGTTTATCCCTGGAATTTGAGTATAGGAAACATAATTTAATGGGTTCCCAAAATCCATAACAACTGAAAAAGTATAACATAAAGTGTGTGTTTAAAATAAATCATAAATAACAATGTAACTTAAAATGAATACCTAAACAAATAACAATTTACTGCCGTTTTCTATTAATTTCTATTTTGTTGCATCTAGGGGCGGTTTCCAGACAGTGGCTTAAAGAGTACATTCCTCGAGATCATAAAAAATACATTTCATGAAGTGTTTAATTTTGCCGTGTTTGAATGTAAGCAATCTGCCAAGTTGTAAATCCGAAGGTGAACGAATAACAAAGTTATTAGCTTATAAAAAAGGTAATCGACTCTGAATCACGCGAACAAGCCATGACCTGTCCGAATCTTTAACCACAATGTACCTACGTCACTAGAAAAATCCCCGCCTACTGACTGCGAAAACTTAACTCTCTCCTCCCCAAACACTGTACTAGCTCGTTCGTGACGTGTGCATCATGTCTAAGAGAAGCTGTGTTCTATGTAGTGAAACTAAGTCAGTCTTATTTTCACTACCAAAGGAAGAACTTCTGAGGAAAAAATGGTTACTATTTATTTTTCAAACGACACCAAAGGAGTATAAACCGAACGTTTTACTTTGCGCGCGTCATTTTACCGAAGATTGCTTCATCAATCTTGGCGCCTTTACTGCAGGATACATTAAACGTCTTTCCTTAAAAGATGTTGCAATACCAACTTTATTTGGACCTGTAAGCTCCACCGAATCACAACCTGTAAGTGTGACTCTTTATTTTTGTCTTTACTTAAAATTAAATTTGTGTGACGTTATCTCATGTCTGTGTTTAGCTAACGTTACCGTTATTTTTGGGGTTGTTACTGTTTGTTTACCTAACGTTAGCTATAAACTCGTTGCGCTAATGTAAGTGTTCAACCATATTAACTCGCAAAGTCTTTATTTCAAGAACTGCGTGGTGTACTATAGTTATAATAACATCTGAAGATACGAACACCGTACACTGTATGCCGTGATAACTAACTGTTACAAGAGAAGTGTCTAAAACAGTCCTTTTTCTTACTGGCATCTGTATAAGGATTAAAGAATGATTCGTCAGACTCGGGCTCGAACTGGTAAGGTAAAATCGACGCCATCTCTCTCTATACACTGTTAATATCCAACCACCTGCAAACCGTAATACAGTAGTAATGATCACAGCAGACTAGACCATTTGACCAATCACAGCAGACTAGACCATCTGACCAATCACAGCAGACTACACTATCTGACCAATCAGATCAGACTACGCTGGCGGAAAGGCGGAGATTACACAGATGAATCGCGGAACGAATCATTTGAGAGTCAGTCAAGAAGTAAGGTAATAAAAACTGCTTATTATTACGAAATAATAGTATTTTTACATCATGTATGTACATAAACTTGTTGTCGGACACTCCATAAACCAAAATAAGCCATTAAAAATATTGAGGAATGTACTCTTTAAATCTAGTCCCAGACTAATTTAAATGTTAGAGGTGTCTTAATTGAAAACAACTTGCACTGACACATCTTAAAGTATATCAGTGTGATTGTTTTGTCTCAAGATGCCCACCAGTAATGTTTTTTTGTAAACTATGTTTTTAAAAACGACTTAAATATCCTAATTTAACCATAGCCCTGATTTAAAATAATCCCTTTCCGGGAAACCACCCCCTAGAGTTCACACATAATCCAAGTTTCCTCACTTTTACTCGATATACTGAAAAGACAACCTATATCGCTGATAATGTTGTAAAACTTTTTACGGATGAATTATGTTATTATATACTCTGTTATTGTCAAATTTATTTTATAGACTCAAATCAAGAAAACAAGACAATGTTAAATACATTACAATGACGTCCCTGCAAGAGGGGAAAATAAACAGAGTTGAGAGAGAGTAAGGAAGAGATGGCCAAAAATTGTCGGCAAGTGAAAGGAAGAAATAACAGACAAATAGAAAAAGTCTTCCGCTGTAATCTAATCCTGCAAGTGGGAGGGCAAACCTGTTCTTACATGAGCTTTTCTATATGTCTCTCTCTAACACATACATTCACACCCACACATTCCAACTCACACACATTTACATTCACAAAATCTCCCTCACTCTTTCTCAATCGCAACCTCACACAGAGACAGTGAGGCAGATAGAAAGACTGATAGAGATGGAGACACTTCACATTCCGATAACGCAATCATTTTTGCAAATAAATGCTCCCTTTGTGTGTTTTTGGGAATCATGGGCTTTATTGCCTCTTTAAGCTTCACCATCCAAACTTGTTCTGCCTCTGTGTGTGTGCTACAAGTGTTTAACTCTCACTGAAATCCAGAATACAATGGAACGCATTTCATGACAAGTTTTGGCATTTGGCATAACAGCATAACAATGCTTTCTCTGGCATGTATCTAATAATGGCCCCACTGGCGTCCGATGTGGCTGCACAACAAGTTTTATATGTGAAATAAAATACAAAACATGCATCTGTATGCATTAAAAAAAATCGAGACCTATAAAAACATGGTCTTCATTACTTACAGAACTCTGAGGTGCCGCAGTCCCGCAAAATCTGCTTTCGTAATTTTAGTCAGATTATTTGCATTCAGGTCACTGTGGAAAGAAGAGGGGGGGGGGGGGGTAATACAGTGAATAACAACTGAAGTATTTAGCCCTAATTAAAAGGACTAATTTAGCCTATTAAGCAGTAAATGAGGCTATGAAATAATTTTTCTGGTTACTTAATGGCACTGGCCACCATTTGGCAGACAGCATAGTCAATTGCTGTTTGTCATATTAATTTCCAAAACCGTCTGCGCACACTTGTCTGAATGTTGTCATTGGTGAAGTATGCGCGAGACCGTGGGCGAACTCTTAGCAGGTTTCTAATTGAATTCCGGTCAGGGTTGGGTAATCCTCACCAATTAACGTTGGTGTCATATACAGCCTTTGAAAACTAATTTTTATGCGCTCCCATTTCAACACATAAAACAGCCTCTCGCAGCTTTACCCAGCCCAAAAAATCCAGTCTGTGGATCTCCACTGTGGAGTCGACCACAGTGTTTTAAATACACAGAGAAATAGGAGTGAATGAACTTCTAATAATTAACAAAGAAGAATTTTAACTGCTTTGGTGGCAAAACTGTGTTTTTGTGATGAAAACACTGCTCGTGCGGTGTTAAGGCAGAGACCATGAACAGAGCAGGTTGTGTTTAAACTTCATGCCAGTTTAATTAATGAATCCCACTTCAGAGGCGCCATCAATGTAACAGACAGATAGTGACATGCGTGAGTGGAATAGATAAATACGCCGTGGTTTTGTTCAGATGACAGTACTTAAAAAGAAAACACTGGCACATTTTGTATTACACCCATGGCATTACGCATTAAATACATTTATGTGATGTGGGCCAGGTTGTTAATTTGTACTTTGTTTTTGTTTTTCCTGCAAAATTGGATTAATACAGTACCATCAAATGTGTGACATAAACAAATAATTAATTAATACTGAGTTGAATTAATTTAGCTTAATTATTTATTATAACTATATATTATTATGTTTACTCCGTTTATAATACATGGAATGTTTTATTTAATAAAGTAATTCATTAAAAATGTCTGATCAAGTATTGATGTGGTGACTCACAGTCGCTCAGTGTTGCGGGGAATGTTCCGCGGCACGCTCCGCAGACTCTGCCCGTGGCAGTCCACCGCTGTCCCGCTGCAGGAGCATAGTGACGGGCACGACTGAGCCCCAGCACCGTCGATAACTGCACAGAGCAGCGCTCCCAAACACATCACCGCTTTCAACACAAACATCACTCCTGTTTCCTCAAGTTCTGGTTAAGCACACAAATACCTGGCGGAAGACAGTCGCACCAAAGCAGGAGTTTTAATTCCAGAAGAAAAGAGAGGGAGCCACACGATCTCGTCACAACAAATTATCTTTGAAGAACAGCAATCTATGAGACGAAAACACTTGTAATCTCCTCCGACTGGAACGCTTTTCCCTCTTCTTTGCAGAGAGAGACAAATCACAATTCAGGATCCGTTCCCATTTCGGTCAATGTAATCTCTTCTGTTGATGCACGTAAGTTTGGAGTCCCGACAATGTCGCCGCAATCAAAGTTTTAACTGATGCTGCGCTAAAATATCCTGCGCGCGAACTGTCGCTTTGACCGTTCTGCGCTTTTGGTTTTGTCGACCCAAAAACACCTTATGCGCACATATACGCGCACAAACGCAAACTGGAGACGCACGCTTGAAAAGCCACCTGGTGATGGAGATGCGGTTATATACACATCCAGCGGAGTCGATCTTCACGTGCGTTTACAGGGTATTGATTAATTAGGTGTATTGATCTCTCGCGCCCTCACGCATCAATCATCCTGTCACACGGGGACAAATCTTCTTTATAATCCCAACTCGGTGCAGGGTAAAGTCCTGTGTGATCCTGGCTGCTCGCAGTCAAGGAAAGATCTGCCTTTACTCGAATACTCAATCGGAAGTGTGTGTATGTGTGTGTGTCTCTGGCACCTGATGGCGTGTGTGTGCTCAGAGCAAAGGCGGCGCCTCTAGTGTGGAAATAAAGCCCGCACACTGATAATATTCAGTAAGTGACTCACACACACTTTCTCCGCGGTCCAAAAGAAGACGAACACGGATACCGGGTCCGTGCACGTGAGACATCAACCTCCTCCTTCAATCGCACTGAGATTCCTCGGTCGGATTTAAAGCCCTAAAATAACTTAAAACATTTCTGGGGAAAAAGCAGGTAGGAATACAGTGAGGTTTTAAGGAATCCCGAGTGAGATCATCAAGTTGCAGACTAATGGGCTTTTCCTGGAGTGAGTGAGTGAATAAAATAATTCCAATGCATGCACCACAACAGTGAATGAACTCCAGCACGTTCTCACGCTCGGATTAAAGTTGTTTTAAGTGAAGATTGCCTCTCAGACATGGGACTCTCTCATTCTCTCTTTTAGTCTAACACGGAATTGCTCTCTATACCGGGAGCGGCTCCACCCCTCGATCCGCCCCGAAGGCCGCATAGAGCCGTCTGCCTTCTACGGCATTGGCGCTTTACGGATATGAACAGCTCGAGGAGTCTAAAGACGGTAGCGCAAGTGACGCACAGAGAGCAAACAAGTGAACAGGCATCTGTTTTGCTAGCTCTCCCTCTCTCGCTGGTGAATGGGACTGGTGAAGTTGTGTATTAACTACAGAGAAAGTTTCGAAACAGTTTAAAACAATCTAAGCTCATAAGAAGATTACTGATGAGTATCTGCAGATCTGCACAGAGATAGCGGCTAACAAAAACAGGAACCAAAACCAGTGAGTGGAGAGTTTTGCCTGGGAGACAGAAGCACAGAGGGTAGTAGGAATGACCCTAATCACATTCTCAGTATGCACCTGCAGGGTAGGGAGAGGTCAAGGGTCAATTGCAGCTTCTGTGAAGCTGAAAAACACACGCATTCACACACACACTCACATGCACAAACTTCTAAGAATTATGTTTTATTATTTCTCTGTTTTTCTTTCTACACAGCATGTTTTTAATTGATAATCTTTTTTATTTCATATTTATATTAAACTCTATACTGCCTGTTTTTAAAGATGTGTGGGTTAAGATTACATGGTTGATTGATGGGGAGAGTAAGGTTTTTACGAGTAATGTGATGGACATTTTTTGTATTCTTTTTAGGTGATTGGTAGGTCAAATCAGCTA
Source organism: Triplophysa rosa (assembly GCF_024868665.1). NCBI lineage: Eukaryota > Metazoa > Chordata > Actinopteri > Cypriniformes > Nemacheilidae > Triplophysa > Triplophysa rosa. Next base: position 12,230,131 of record NC_079893.1, on the reverse strand, counting down.
TGTTGGATAATTTCACAGGGTGAAACACATGATGAAATGGAAATGGGTGAGCACCCCTCCCCCAGCCCCAAAACATAGACTATAGTTAGAGATTCTTGGTTGTCTGCCCCGGGTGTAAGCGGTTGTGAGCGGTATTGAGGTAGACAGATGGAAAAAGAACGTTTACCGAGGTGTATTAAGTAACATGAGGTATTAAAGTAGATGAATGAATTGAGCAATCATGCTGAGGTATATTTAGTAATGTGAGGCACTGTGATATTTTAGCTCCGTTAAACACAATGACAGGTACGACGGCAGGTGACTGGTAATCTTTTTGATGTGATCTGCTCTAATTACCACTGAACACCAGGAATGTGGCAGAGAGCGTTTCTGCGTGTCTGCTAGAGGGATGGCAAGGGAAGGAAGCAAGTAGCAACCAAGAAACCGAGAGTGAGTTTACAACCTGTGTTTGTTTTAATTTACAGTTGTTTAAACGGCAGTAAACACATTTCCAGATGGACATTAGTTTGTACACTGTCCCTTTGTGTGGGTGTTTGTGTGAGTCGCTAAACCAGACCACATGGTAAATTACTAAACGCTCTTTAAACACATCTGCTCGTACCTCACCTCCAATCTTATCTATACGACACACCTATTGTATGAAATTAAAGTAATTTACCCTTAAATAACATTTGTTATGATTTTAGAATAGAAAACAGGTAGAAAACTTGTCTTAAGAGGCACCTGTGTATTAGCTATAAAGAGAGTAAAAAATAAGTTAAAAGACATCAGATACATAACTGAAGCAATTTGTATTAAAGCTAAGCACATTCTATTTTCAGCTTAAATATAATCAGCTAAATATAGCATCAAATTTTTTTTTCAGAAATATCTACACAGCTTGCCATTCTATTAAGCTTCCTTCAGGTTAGGCTCTTACCTGCAAATGTTTGGAAAGGCAAACGTTTAAAAATAGAAACAGCCAAAACAAATTAAAGGGACAGTTCACAAAAATATGAAAACTCTGTCATCATATACTTATGCTCATGTTATTCCAAACCTGTATGATTTTATTTCTTTTACAGAACACAAAATAAACTATTTTAAAGAATGTTGGACCCCATTGACTTCCACTGTAGGGTCACAAAACCACTGAGAAAATTCTCAAAATATCTTCTTTTGTGCTCCACAAAAAAGAGTCAAGGCACGAGGGTAAGTATTTTTAACCATGTTTACAGGTGTTGAAACAAACATAAAAAAGTTCACACAAAAAGTGACATTTTTTCTCTTAATGTAGTTAAAACTGACCAAGACACCTATTTTTAGTGACATTCGAAAGAAACAAGTTTCTACTTTGACAGTTAGTCAAAGTTGCCCCAGGCGAACAAATAAACAGAAATAAAACTCATGCCGCTCTGAAAGTATCTCCTTTAATAGCCTGTAATAAGTAAATAATGTCAGACACATGAAAAGGAGTGCAGAGAAAATAAAGAAAGGTGCACAGTGTTCCACATTCCAAATTCAGGTGGTTTCCGCTTAATTGTTATGTTACATATTGTATTGGTAAAGAAAGCATGTTTGTTCTCTTGTTGCCGTGGTTATGACTATGTTTGTTTGACTGGTATGTAAGATGGTTTCCACTGAGACAAAACATTTCATTTTCCAGAAAGTGTGCACAACAATACATGAATCAGAACTGAACACATACACACAAAAGCTGTCAGGTATGTGTCTTTGTCCTGGCACAGCTAGAGACCAGATCTAATCACTGTGAAACATCAACTATTGTGCAATTGTCAAGGATAGGTACCTCAAGCATGTCAATAAAATAAGTGATAAATAATAAGTGATACAAACACTCCATGTATGGTAGGGATGTAACGGTATCAACATTTCACGATACGATAGTACCTCGGTATGAAGACTACGATACGATATTTATTGAATTTTGTGCAGGAAAACAAAACAAAACAAATGAAGACTTGGAAAAATGTGGTATAAGTGTTTATTAAACTATGACTGAACAAAGATCACATTTATTATTTTTAGATTAGGTAATTTTAAAGTGCAAAGAACAGTAATATAATAGCATAAAAATTAATAAAATAAAAATTGAGAACATGAAACATGAAAAAATTAAAATGAAAAAAGTTTGAGTTGTTTGTCAACTTTTAACAACTCACAACCAGTCAGGTACTCACCTCATTCACTGCTTCACTCACTGCTATTTTTTTCTCCTCATATCATCATGAAACTTTTCGGGGTGATGTAACAAATGGCTCTTCATATTAGTCGTATTCCCCGAATTGTACTTCACCGCAGTCTGGCAGTGTCTGCATATTGTTTTTTGTCTGTCCGTCACCTTTTCTCGTTTCTTGTTACGGAAAACCGAAACGCTTCCACACATGCGATTTATAATTCGCTTTAGCTTCAACTAGAGGTGGGAGGAATGGGCAAAAATCTATTTCAAGGAATGAGTAATTTTATTTCACGGTAACGATATATTTCATGAAACAATCTCCCATTATAATTTTATACCTCATTTTTCTTAGATTGATTTAACTAATTTATTTATTACAGTTCATTTAAATGCTCACCATAGTTAAAATGTAGGTAAGTTATGAAAATGTACTAAAGATATCAAATTAAGTTCTGATAATCAGATGTATTATTTATTCATATTTATCTTCTGGCTATATCATATGTTTACAGTAGGAAGATAGACAACATATATAACAATAAAGTATGAATATGCACAAACAATGAGAGTACAGTATATGACTAAACTGGTGTTCATGGGGTCTGTACTGTAGGTCTTTATCGCTCTTCACTCTCTATTAGATGAGCACTTTTAGTGTGTTGCGACTATCTGTCTTTAGGTTAGTTTATTCTCGGGCTTGTTTTTGCACTGCGAGTCTCTGGTGACTCCTCACGCGTCTCCCAAAACTGGAGGTAGAAGCGCGTCACGTCAAAGCGCTCACGCGCATCTCAACGCAAGTTTCACCTTGGCTCGCCTGAAGTTAAACTTTATAAAACTATTAACAGCTTTTCAAAACAACCTGACTTCTGACATACGTGTTGAGAATGAGCTTTTTTAAATGCTGGCACAGATCCCTGCACGAGCACTGCGGGTGAGAGAGAATGCGCCGGACTGGAGCGGATCACTAAACTACAGACTGAAAGAAGGTCAAAAGAATGTTTGATACGTTCATTTGTTACGGGTGGATTAATTCATTAGTTTTTTTCAGAATAGCGCCTAATTTGCAGAGCGCCGAGTTAACCACGCCCACTTATTTACATTCCGCGGAATACATGGAATAGAAAAATCTCTTACGGTTGACATTTTATTCCGTGGTAACGGAATATTCCGTCAATCCGCCCAGCCCTAGCTTCAACAATTTGTAAATCCGTTTCTATGCCACTAGCGGCATCCGCCATTTTCGCTCAGCTTGATCTGTAGCGGGCGGCAGCAGAGCGCAGAGGATGATGGGCACGCATGGGTTGATGGGAATTGTAGTTCCCGCTTCCCTCAACTCGCTCCATTCGGCTGAAAAAACTACACTTTGCCTGGAAGATCTATCGTCATGCGGCCACGATAGTATCGAAAAAAAATGCTATCGCGATACTTCAATAAAATACAATACCGTTACATCCCTAATGTATGGTGATAGAACCCACCCATACTGGAGCACTGTTTTTCATTGTCATCACCTGGAAATGGCACAAAACCAGAAGTAACTACCTCCACCCGATGAAACTGGTGGCCAGGCCAAGGACGTAGGAACTATTATAATCCTTTCACGTGAATATTAGTTTGGTGATACGCCCAAACTGATTTGATCATACAAACTGACTTGCTGAAAAGCAAGTCGGCACTAAACATATTAAAATGACCATTTACCGTTTGCATGGCAGAAGCTCCTGCTTGGTCTCAGAGTTGTCCTTTTTACATGCCCAACTGCAATTATGTTCTTCAAAATGAAACACTTTATGATTATACAATGAACATATAATGATTTTTTCTAAAACACTTGGAAATGGCTCTTATCCTACAGTACCTACGTTTCGTTAAAAACTAATGTCTGTTATGCTTATGATATGTTAATTCAGTTTTAATAAAATTCTACAGAAAGTTGGAAATGGGGGGTCTTGCCAGACTGATGGATAAAGAAAGTCCGACAGAAAGAAAAAGTGCACATGTCTTTAATCAGAAAGCAACAGAACTCCGCAGCATGGCGGCATTATAATGATGTCATGAACTCCCTTGTAAGCACACAGAAGCATTTGTTCAAAAACAGACATTGCCAGCTCAAATACACACAGCTGCCAATACCACTAATGTAATCTCTCATCTTTTTTATCTCATTACTTACTTGAGTTATTGTAAACTGGCAAATCTGATGATACGCATTTCGGTGTAAACATTCATTTGCTGATATAAGCAGTTTCAGCAGCCTCTGGATGTTCAGCAATGCAAATTGCTTGTTTTTCTCATCAGGATGTCCAATAAATGCATAGTTTTTTCTCATTGCAGATGTTAAGAAAGTGAAATTACAGTAGCCTAATGTGTTTTGGGACATTTACCTCCTGGTTGCCACGCAAGCAACTGCATTTAGAGGCTCCACGAAAACACGTTTTTTGTGGTAGTTTAGATTCTGAAGCAAATTTAATAAAACACTTGTTTAACATGCCAAACCTGCGGCAGATTCAGAGATATCTTTCACTATTATAATGCATTACAATGCTTTGTTATAACAATGCCTGTCAGGTGCCCAGACTAATTAAGGCAATAAGGAACAATGAGGGAAGGGGAGAAGAGAAAAGTTGGTGGATAGTTTGTGGAGATAGGAAAAAGAAAGAAAAGGAGAAAAAGAAAAGTGTGGGAAAAATCAATAAGACTCCCACTTCAAATCCTTGAGCAAAAGAAATCAACCACCTCTCTCTCTCTCTCTTTCTCTGTGGGGTTTATAAACAGAGAGACCTACTTGGTACCTCTCTGCCACACACACATAGAGTGCAGAAGTGAAGTGGGCACCCCAGACTGTAACATTCAGACCATTTAAAGCTGCCTAGAGTATTACACAAGTGTGGATCACTGATAACGAAAAATGAAAGAAAGTCTTTGCCTGCACATGTTTGTGAGTGTGAGAATAAGGAATTGTTTACCTGTGTATGCAGTGATAGACATTTTGCAAAATGTAAACACTATTTGTCTAGACTAGACACGCTTAATACTACACACATCTCAATTGTATGTGTGAAATTACAATAAAATAATGTGTTTAGGCTATGAATTTGGGACAAAACTGTGCATAAATAGTAAACTACAAATAACTTCCATTTTGCAACGAATATTGTTTTTAAATGATTGTTATAATGATTAGTCTACAGTGATTATATTTAGCTTTAAATGCAAACAAAGTCTACGGTATGTCTCCATTCAGACAGCTAAGTAAACATGTTCGTATACATGTGCATCCGTCTCCGAGTGGTAAGAATGAATGGTATTGCTGATTGTTCAGGGAGGCCCGGAGCAATAGCCAATAATAATCCTGTATTTGAATGGACAGCTTTTTCCCTCCCTGGAATTTCTCTGTCTACTCCGCCCTCCCCATTCACACGCCTATACTGTACATAAAAGAAACGACAGAATAACATCGAGAACAGAAGAATAGGCAGAAAGAAAAGAGATCTGAAGAGGCTTAGGTCTATCTTAACTATTTGTCCGAACTCCAGTGAAATTGAGGCGTGCTGAATGCCAATGAATGCTTGTGTGCGTGTGCGCACGCTTGTACGAGACTGCGTGAAGCATGTCTGTGTTGTCCCATGGCAGATGGGACACGAATGTGAGTGTGTTTGTTTCTCCCTGCGTGTGTTTTTGTGTGCGTGTAACAGATGGTTATTTGTTTTATGCATGTACTCAACAGATAGCTGGACAGTGTCCAGTGCATTTTGAATACGGTGTACAATACCGTATGACTCTAATAAAGATATACAGTACATTACATATCGACTTCAATATATTTCACCAATATAAGCATGAGCACAAATGTATGACTTTACTTATCTTTGGTGAATATTTGAGCTTAAATGTTTATTCTAGAGATGCACAGATACTAAATTTCTCTACCGATACCGACAGCCGATTATTCAGAGTGATATCTGCCGATGCCGATTCTGAAGATTAAATGAATGTTTCTAAACTTTCTGAATGTTATTAATTCATAAAATGACTATTAATATAAAACTGTGTAAACCTCAAACTGGTGATGTTTTTTAACATTTTTTATATACAGATTGCATTTTTCTGCGTCTTTTGATTGACAGGATTTATTGGCCCTGATCGGCTGTTTTTAAACTATCTGCTGATAGCCGGTAGTATGAAGAATTACTTGCATCAACCGATACCGATTGTAAAAAAAAAATTCAGAATTTTTTCACGTATTTTTGAAATACAGTAAAAAAATCAAATTACTGAAATAGACTGCAAAATTACAATTTGAGTGTAAAATAATTTTTAATTTTAGGTATATTTCTGGTGCCCCAGATTTTTTACACTCCATGTTAGGGCAACAGTTGCTACGGAGACTGATTTAAAAAAAGAAAGGGTTAAATTGAACCTGATTATTCTTTGGGTTTTATCTACATTATGCTTTTGTTGTAACAGTTAATATGGCCCCAGATGGAGAACAACACCTGGTTAGTGGCACTGTGATAAGTTGATTTTTTACGGAAGTAAATTGTATACAGTTAAATGTCACATTTTTATAGCTTTAATATAGAACAGAAAGTTACACAGAAAGAGGCTTAAACTTTAACCAGACTGCAATATGCATCACTGGGGTAACAGGCTACGACATTTGACGGCTTACATTTTTCTGATTCACAGAAAATTCAACTGGAATTAGTTGCACAAACCGTAATACGTAATATACACGACATGCCAATCGATTAAGCTCAGATTTATTAGTACACCAGGCACAGCCCATAAAAATATGTGTGTGTATGTCGGAGAGCACCTGTCTTCTATGTATAAGATACCAGACAGAGTTAATGAGACCAGCGATTCAGTGAATGACTCAATTCATCTTCATTAGTGGGCTCAGACACTGTCTCACTCTTTCTCTCTCCTTCCTCTCATTCACATACACACTTTTTCCAGACATCTTCATGCAGATATACAGGGATTCTTTGTGTCACGCCATAAAATCGAGTTTTTTGCTCATTAATAATAATAATACCACATGGCCAGATAGCATGTCCTTATTCATAACAGGATATATAGCAGGAATGTCTCAATACGCAGCCATAAAAATGAAATATGTTTAACAAGTTAAACATGATTGTTACAATTGTTATACCTTTTACATTTTCCCAGAGCAATATATGTCTAAAACAGACATTTGGTGGTTCAGACAATGATTTTTTTTATCTATCATAAACCTCTGTCCCAGAGAGTTTTGCCTAAGTTACAGACTGCAGTGTGTATGCGCACACGCGTAAATATTGATTAAACCTGACGTTAGGAGGAAGTAGACACTTCAAAGCTGACTTTTAACACACATACACACAAATGCACACACACACTGCTGATTTTCTACTTCAAACACTCATGGTGTTTGCTCTGGAAATAAGACTGCTGTGTAGCCAAAAGATTCATTTCCTATGGAAAGGAGAAAGAGGGAAAAGGGAAAACAATGACGCCACAAATCTATTCAGCTAGTTCATAGCCATAACAATAATGATAACTGCAGTGACCTCGGTGACCTAAACTCATCTAAAACTGACGTCAGTCTGTATACAATAAAAATGATTTTCAAGTAGCCTAACACATTAAACAAATGATGCAATATGAAGCAAAACAAGAAGAAGTAAATTATTAGTATGAGGAATATTACACTTTTGTTCTATATCTAGCAAGGACAGACATAGAGCGCTCACCGACTTTTAATAAACACATAAACACACACAGTCAACCTGTAGAAAGACAGGAGGGCCTACGAGAGCATTATCTGCCAATGTGGCATTTCTCTATCACATCCACACATACTAGTCGAGGCATCATGCCAGATTCACACTGTGCTGGCCCACTGAACCACTCACCGAACTCAGGCTGTGCCAAACACACACACACACACACTGACTGCTGGCAGCCGCAGGTTGTCAGGCAACAGATGGTTTCACTGAATGAGCCTCTCATGAGAGATAACTGATCTGGAAAAGCTCAAACTATTACACAACCAAACACTAACCATTCATAAACCAAAGCGAGACCACAAATGAGCAGCCATGCTAAATAAAAAAACATTAACTAAACACATTCAGACCATTACGTCGACCAAAATATCAACCCCTCAGGGCTCTATCATTAAAAGAGACACCATAACACTTAACTTTCGGCCTTCATTGTATCAGATCTATCAGCATTTTGGTCAATACTGAAATCAATACCATATGTTTGTAAGATAGTGGGAGAATATAAAGATATAAAGTCCAATTGCACAAGGATTTTTTGCTTTTTGTGTTGGTTTCTTGTAAAACACTGTCCAAAAATGTTTTGTGAATTTAATTAAGCACTAAACTGAATCATTATATTTTTGTGTACAGTAGTTGTTGGTAGATAAGTGAACATGATAAAACATAACAAAGATTTACCTCAAAAATCCATTAAGTTCGTCAAATACATTAGTCAAATAATCTTTGCAAAAGAAAAATATTTGTTTCACCCGTGCTTTACAAGTATGAAATCTTTTAAAACCTTTACAAAACTATATAATATAATTACTATATACAATAATTTATAATATAAACAACTGTATGTGCTCACAGCACCAAACCATCACAAAATCAACAATAACTGACTCGTAATTTTCACAATGTGAATATGAGCAAATGTGTTCACTGTTCACACATCAGTCACAAGGTCAAAACTTATAAAAATATCAAAAAAATTGTGAATTATATGAATTATGATCCATTCATTCAATTTCATAAATTATTGATTTGTGTGCCTACACTGTAAAAAAAGATTCGTGGCCCTAGTAAATATGGCTCAATTAAATAGGCTGATTTTCCTCAAAAAAATAAGTTTTGCACATTACATAATTTCTTGCTATAAGTGTTACTAAATTTATTGAGATTGCAGTTTGCTTAAAATAATGAGTAAACACAGCAAGTAATTTTTAGTAAAGTCGCATGAATCTGGTTATTAGTCAATTTGACAAAACATTTTAAGATTCGGTCAGATCATGTGACACAGCAGCGGCCATTTTCTGAAAATCATCTCCTCAGACGATGAAGGTGAGTAAACTTAACTTGTTTTATACTAAAATGTTTCATAAAATAAATCCCACCAATAGTGTGAATATACATGTTTCTTAGTGTTTTCATTTTAAATAAGTTTAATTGTGGTGGTGCATGTTTCTTAGTGTTTTAAATAAGCTACTAGATATCAAATGTACAGTAACGTGCGTGCACAGCGCGCTTCAACTTTTGTGAGAAGAAATTTTATTTACGTTGCTTAAATGAGATTTATGGTAAACAATCACGATTGCCTACTTTTATGAAGGCATTGAAAACACGTTGATAGTTATATTCGCCGTCCAGCTCCTTGAGCTTTTTAGTTTCAATTTGACACAACGCGCCACATTAACAGACAACGTTTTTAAGCGAGTTAAAAAGAGCGCCAAGCCGTCATTGCTTTATTTCAAACTGTTCATCTGTCTTTTATCTGTTTATCTGTTGCGGCAAACGCCTTGTTGTTAATGGTTTCTGTTATCTTTTGTCATGTATGTCGCATCTTGAGGTGCAGACAAGGTGTGACCGTTTACCGTGAGCTAGAAGTTCGAGGCGGAGGCTGGAACAGCGGGCTCAAAATCTCGATGCATTGTGTTGGTTAGAAACCTCCTTAAAACGGCACACTGTCACTTTGCAGACACGATAGAGGAGAATTGTGTCGGCTAAGGCTAGTGATTAATTTTTCTTTTATTGTAGTACTTATATAATTGTTTGTGTGTGTCATAAATGCATATTTTGCATACTGAGCAGTGTAAGTGAACAAAACACAGTAGTGTTCAGTACAATCAACTTTGTTAGTGTGACATTACACTATGGCAATGTTGTGAAGTTCTGGTAAAGTTCCATTATGTGACTTTAATATCTTTGTTTTATCTTTTAGTAAAGCCAATTCCTGAATGAATGTTAAAAAATCTTGGGAGACCTAATTTTCATAGTGAGGAACTTATACAGAACTAGGTAAGAACTTATGCAGAATCCACATGATGCAGCAGACCTATGTGTGTAACATAACAGTTCATATTGATTCTTTACATTCTTTTAATTATCAGTATGTATATGTATATATTTTATACTATTCTAAATTGATATTATACATGAATATCATATTGCTTTGTTTCAGGACAATAATGGTGAAGTTAATCAACCTTGCAGAGCACACAGTAATAACCAGAGGGGGGATCTCCAGATACTCCAGATCTCCATATTCAGCTCAACACCACACATAACATGCAAGCATACAAGACCACACACAAACATTATATAAATAACATAACTCTACACGGTTATCAAATGCACATACACACTCATGCATACAACACCACAAATATTAAAAACCATTAAAAACCACTAGCCTTAGCCATGTTGATGGTTACTGTTGTTATAATGTTGTCAGAATGCCTGTTGTTTAGTATCGTTTATTTGTTTTTGTTGTACAATGAAATTTACATTTCTGAACTGCTGTATGTTTCATGTTTAAATTATTCAGTGGAAAAATAAAGCTTTTAACATTTCACAGCTGTCCATTGTTTCTGTATTTTAGGTGTTAAGAACATAAAATTATTCATCTAAATGAGCTCACATTTGATCATGAGGGTAAACTAGACTTTTTTGGTAGAAATAACAAAAATGTGTTAGTAAAAACAACTTAAAATTGTGAGTCACACCAACCGAAAAAATTAAGCATAATCCCTTGCTGGGAATAGGGTTAGGGTTACTCAAAAATTTAAGCAATGCCTACTAAAGAATTTAAGGTAATGCTTAAAATTTCATGTAGAACTGGCTTAAAAAATTGGTCGCAAAAAAGATGCACTATATTTTTAAGTAACTTCAGCGTAATTTTTTTTCAGTGTATATTAGTTCCACAACAGACAGTATAACCCATCTGATCTCATTATCATTGAGTCAGGCTGGAATTACAGAGGAGTAAAAAAGAAGGGACAGAAAGCCTCAAGATCTATGGCAACATCTTCAAGATGCTTTTAGTCCCACACTCTTTTTTCTTTCTCTCTTTAATACGTACACAGGCACAAATCCTTCATCTAAGTAATTATACATAAGTAATTTCCTGAGAAATTGCTATGCAATGGAATGAATTTTCCATTCCTTCCAACTCAAATAGGAAATACGTGCATGGTATTTGCATTCTCTGATAAGTATTGCAATATATCATTTTAGATGCTCCAATAAAATAAAGGAAACTGAGGAAATGGAAGGAAAGTGTTATGACCAGTACAATAAATTAAACCTGATGAGGTTAGACTGGTTGTGTTATTACATTACAATAGAAAAAGTTATGTGAACTGTAATTTGCATTGGATAAAAGTGTCTACAAATTGCAGAAATGTATGAAAATACCTAATAGATGTAATTCCATGAATCAGTGTCTAGTCTACCCACCAGATCCCTACGCTCTGCAAATGAACCACGTCTTGTGGTGCCATCCCAAAAAGGTAAAAAATCTCTCTCACGTACCTCCTCTGGATCGGTTCCACATTTGTGGAATGATCTGCCCGCTGCTACAAGATCAGCAGATTCTGTAGCCATCTTTAAGAATCGGCTGAAAACACATCTCTTCTGTCAGCACCTGACTGATCAGTTCTGACTTCTATCTCTTTTCTACTCTTTCTATAAAAGTTTTATTGCACTTATGCTTTTTGTTGTCCTTATGTTGGTCCAATTGCTTCCATTGTTTACCTCATTTGTAGTGCTGTAGTACTCGAGTCCGGTCTCGGACTTGTCTTGAGCCCTGTTCGCACGGGATTAGTATTATCTGGGGACCTCTGGTCATTTGTAATAATTGCAGGGATTGTCTGTGATCATGTTGGATCGCACTGAATAAGTGAACTCTGTGATTTTACTCGAATTTACTGATTTATCTCCCGGAAATGACGTGAAGGCGCTTCCCTCTTTCTAAACATGGCACGAAAGAGATCTTAACACGGATGCGCTGTCTGACAGAGATTCACCGACGCAGCCTTTAGCCCGTTACTGTACACACCAGACTGGACCTCGCGTTGCTTTTTGCCGCGTCCTACAGTTTAGAAGCTGTCTATCTTCATTGAACATGTCAAAGCAACCGTTTCAAATCGCGCGAAAAAGAGCGTGATTACATAATGTAACGCTAGACAAAGGATGTCAAAACAAACTGATGCTGCGTTAATTGCGTTAAATATTTTTCACGCGTTAATTTGAAATAATGAATCGCATGCGTTAACGCGTTACCGTTGACAGCCCTACTTGAAAGTCTTGTCGTTGTAGGTGTAGTTACAGAAGAATGTTCCTTACCGCATGCTGCCATGCATGTCATCCATCTCCATATATTCCTTCTTTTTTGTTTCGCTCATCTGATCCTGTCATGTTTTTTTACAGTGAATATTTTCTCTCTGCCAATATAATTGTTGTCTGGTATGTAGCGACATAACCCAGCACCCAAAATACTGTGAAAACACTCCAACGCAGCTTCCATTCTTTGCGAAAGATGACTGAAAAGGCGCACAGAAACCTTGAAAAAATGATACGATCCCGCCAAATCTTGTTCAAAATTTCAAATCGCAGAGATGCCGATTCGCACTGGACTAATATTATCACAGGACCTCGGTGTTCGTCAAAATATGGTAGGTAATTTGTGGGGGAATTTTTACTTGACAAATTACAGACATGGCCGTTTCGCACGGGATTAAGATCACAGACAATCTCTGCGATTGTTACAAATGACCAGAGGTCCCCAGATAATACTAATCCTGTGCGAATAGGACTTTGGACTCGTTGGTATTTTAACTCGGACTTGTCTCGGACTTGGTCATTGGTTTCGCAAGTGTTCTAGTCGGTCTCGTCCGAGTCCAGCGATATATGTTCCTTCAAAACAAAACATTGATAGAGCAATATTCTTGTGATCCGAAAACTAATGATCCGAAAACTGTTGCCGACTCTCGACTCTAGAACGAGAGCTGCGCGTGCTCATAAGTTCTCTTTTCACACAGCAGTTCAGTTCAGTGTGTGCTGTTGTTGTAATTAAATAACTCCGGTATATTGGTTCAAGTCCGCGGGACTGTCATGCACGCCAGAAAGTGAATAACTGAATTAATTTGTGGATAATATTAAGTGTTTACGGGAGACGCTAAACGGAAACGATTCAGCTGAAATTGGTTCGACCGGTTCACTAAAAAGAAAGAACCGGTTCGAATGAATGATTCGTCCGCGGCGCGAACCAGCATCAATCATTCATCAGGCACGATGTCAGCGAGCAGCGGCATAATACAGATACATAATACATCGACAGTGCGCTTAAAAGGAAACTTTTTGCACAAAAACTTTCCCCGAAACATGTGGGACAACATCCAATTTCGTAAGAAACCTGCAAAGGCATCACAAAGAGAGGTAAATTAATGCCATGTTCAGAATTAGCATTGCATTTGAGTATTTTAGAAAGTTTGGAAAGTAGGGCTTAAAGATAAGAATTGATCGTATTTTTATTGTCATTGTGATGAACATGTTATTTAAGTATGGGCACCGACGTGCTTATAAACGTGCTTATAAACGAGCCGTGGAGCCTCTGCTCTTTCTAGCGGCTCCTCTATCGAACACGCACGTGCACGGGCAGGCGCACACGCACGCACGCACACGCGCACAAAAGTGTTCATTGCTGCACAACCTTGCTGTTAGGAGGGCTGATAAAAAAGTTCCTTAAAAAAGTAATAAACAGTTACACTTCGGCTTTGTGACTTTAGTGCTATACCTATATAGTAAAAATAAAATGACCTTATTTTATCTGCTTTTTGATCATTACAAACAATAATGAAAATGATTATCTTAGAATAGAAGATATGCTGTCTCTTGCATCACATAAATTCTCAATAGATAAGTATGTGGTCTTGTAGTCATGGTTTTTTTCTGTCTCTGTCTTGACTGTCTCAATTGGACTCGGACTTGACTTGGACTCGAACCTCTTTGGACTCGGACTTGACTCGGTCTCGACTAGTTCTGGTCTTGGACTTGTCTTGGACTCGACAATGGTGGACTTGACTACAGCCCTACTCATTTGTAAGTCGCTTTGGATAAAAGCGTCTGCTAAATGGCTAAATGTAAATCTATGTACAATAACAAAATATTTTTAAAACAAAGTAAATAAAGTATTTTGGGGTGGGCCTATTGTACAGCATTGTAGGTCACCAAATTAGCACTAACCATCAAAAACCATGCAGCATGAACGGAACTAGAAATTTGAAATGCTTGTCTGGTCTCTTCAGCAGGTTATAAAGTATCCTCATGTGACTCAAAAGCAATGTAACAATGGTGAGAGAGAAAGCTGCTGGTTTGTGCACATGTTTGTAAGCAGGAATTTAATATACCTGTTTTATTAAAATCACATTGAAATAATAGTTATTCCAAAGGGAAACTAGTCATTTTAAGCAGCTGCAAGTTGGCGAACATAAGAAAAGATTGTGTTGTGTGGTTGTGTTGTGTGATGCTTGATTCTTTTGAGGGAGGCAGGCTCAGGAAATCATATGTGCCCTTCTATTAAGCATAGAGAGTTTCAGTTGCCTGCCAGCATGGAACTTGTTTAGCAAACATGCAAATTAAGTTACAACAACAACATCACTGACTGTTCAGACTTTCAGTCTTGGACAATGGAACCACAAAGAATACCAGTGGAAAATGTTTAAAGATATTAAAGACAATTTTGCTTAACAGTGATGAGTTAATAAGCAATGAATTACTCTGACATACTGAGATGGTGTGTAAGGATTATAATCTCAGTAGCGTACCCTCAGGGCCCTCTAGACCCTCTGTGATGACCTAAACTATCGTAAAAAATAATATTAAAAAAAACGTAAAAATATAATTTCCAATAAAAGTCGGCCGATTATCCCTATTAGATATGTATATTTGACTTCCTGTATCGATGCAGACTATATCTACATGAGATTTCCAACTCTCCCCGAGTAATTCAAGATCACGGAGCAGTCGCAGTTTTGTGATGTCATACCCTGTCTGCGCAGCCTGCGCATGCTGCAAGAAGTTGAACACTTGCTTACATCGGGGCCAGTGGTGGGTGTAACTAGATACTAAGTAATTACTTACTGTAATTTAATTACTTTTCCCTTGAAAAAGTAAAGTAAGGGATTACTCAAAATTTTCTGTAATTTAATTACAGTAATGTAATTAAACACTGATGTAATTAAACTAAATACTGTGTGTAATATGTGTGCAATAGTGGAATTGACATCCAAATTCAAAGTCTAACTTTAAATTCCGTGCTTTAATGTATAATTCTCACATTTGTAATACTTTGGTCAGTTTACAATACTACGTTATGTTATGTAGTTTTATATTATTTATTTGAATGAATTAAAACAGTTTCATGTCTGTCCTTGAATCACTTAACTAATCAAGGTTGATATGGGATATAGAAAGTAATTAGTAATGAGTAATTAAATACTTTTGGAGTGAGAAATTTGTACAGTAATCTAATTACACTATTGAATATGTAATTAGTAACTAGTAATGGGACATACTAATTCTACTTTCGAATACTATTTAGGATGGATAGTATGCGGATTGGGACGCAGCATAATCTTGGGGGTTGTTCCCCGAAGTTGCCATAAAACTTCAAAAGAAGAAGAAGAAGAAATGCGGAAAACATCATTCAAAACAGCATGTGGATAAACTTTGTTATCAAGTTTAGGAAAAAAAGAGAAAATCAGTAGACAAGGTACTGTAGACGGCCGCCTCGTCGCCTGGAGTTTAAGATTTCCCGGACCTGGTAGATGGTGGTGTCGGTGTCAACCTCGGGTGGTGGAGGGGGTACTTCTGGTTCTGTGGAAGGAGGGAGAATAGGGTCAGTGAAAGGTTTAAGTAATGCTATGTGGAAGGTGGGTGAAATATGATATTGTGGTGGTAGCTGTAGTTCGTAAGTCACTTCATTGATCTGCCTCAGTATGTTGAATGGTCCTATGTAGCGGGGGTTCAGCTTTTTGCATGTTCTACATAGGCGGATGTTTCGAGTGGAGAGCCACACCCAATCACCTGGATTGTAGACCGGTGTGTCCCTTCGTCGGACATCTGCCCGGATCTTTTGACGGCGGATCGCCCGCTGCAGATGGACATGAGCTGAATTCCATACCCTCTCACTCTCTCGGAACCAGTGATCCACAGATGGTACTTCGGACACTTCCCCTGTCCATGGGAACAGTGGTGGTTGGTAGCCGAGTATGCACTCGAAGGATGTGAGTCCGGTAGACTCCTGTCGGAGAGAATTTTGTGCATACTTGGCCCAAGGAAGGTATTGGCTCCAGCTGTTCTGATGGTCGTGACAGTAGGCCCTAAGGTAGCGCCCCACTTCTTGGATCTTTCATTCAGTCTGGCCATTCGTCTGTGGATGGTATCCTGATGACAAATTAACTGACACTCCCATTTGTTTGACGAACTCTCGCCAAACTCTGGAAATTAACTGAGGTCCTCGGTATGACACTATGTCTTCTGGGGTGCCAAAGTGTCTGATGTTGTTGAAGAGGGCATGTGCTGTTTCTAGGGCTGTAGGTAGACCTTTCAGCGGGATGAGTTTGCAGGTCTTAGAGAATCGGTCTACTACTACGAGGATGGTAGTGAAGCCATTGGAAGAAGGTAAGTGGGTGGTGAAGTCCACTCCTAGATGGGACCAGGGCCGGCGTGGAATAGGGAGTGGTACCAGTTTGCCCTCAGGGAGACGACGAGGAGTAGAGATCATGGCACAGACTGAGCATCCCCTAACAAATCGAGCAATATCCTGGACCATATTGGGCCACCAATACCTTCCCTCGAGGAGTGAGAGGGTTCGTTGCCTGCCTGGGTGACCGGATCCCGGAGATGTATGAACCGAGTCCAGAAGGGAAACCTGTAAGGAGGTTGGTACATATGTTCTACCTTCTGGACCTCCCGGCGGAGCAGGTTCTTCTTCTGTGGCGGCTCGGTTGTCATTGTCGAGGGACCAGATTATGGGACAAACAAATAGGTTTGGAGGGAGTACTGGTTCTTGTTCTTCCGGTACCGGGTCTGATGAGTGAATTCTGGAAAGCGCATCCGCTCTGGTATTCTTATGTCCGGGTCGATAGGTAATCGTGAAGTTAAATCGCGTGAAAAACAAGGCCCATCGTGCTTGTCTGGGATTCAAGCGTTTTGCTTCTCTGAGGTACTGCAAGTTCTTATGATCTGTAATGACTTCAAAGGGATAATTTGCTCCCTCCAACCAATGTCGCCATTCTTCGAGGGCCAGCTTGATGGCTAGTAGTTCCCTGTTGCCAATATCATAGTTCTGCTCCGCCGGGGATAGTTTCTCTGAGAAGAATGCACATGGATGTAGTACAGAGGGCGTACCTCCTCGCTGGGATAATACGGCTCATATCCCAAGAGAGGATGCGTCCACTTCTACGCAGAAAGGTTTGGTAGGATCTGGATGGAGGGTTTGTGCAGTGCTGAAGGCGACTTTCAGCTTCTGGAAGGCTTCAACCGCCTTAGGTGTCCAGCAGATTTGTTTGGGTTTTTGGTGAAGGAGGGAAGTGAGTGAAGCTGAGATTTCACTGTAACCTGATATGAATCTACGATAGAAGTTTGCGAACCCCAAAAAGCGTTGGAGGTCCTTTATGTAAGAGGTTGTGGCCAATTCTTTACCTCTTCTACTTTGCTCTGGTCCATCTGCACTCCTTCAGGGGTGATGATATAGCCTAGGAACTGGATGGTAGGTTGATGGAACTGTCACGGTCCCACCTTCTTGTTTATGAAATTCTAGTCGTGTGGCGGGATCGGGGCAGAGCCCTTAGGTTTTATGTGAGAAAACCATGAGTTGTTTGTTTTTACTTCTCATGTGTTTTCTCGTGTCCTGTCATTGGCCCCGCCCCTCTAGTCTCATGTATTGCTCTCCTCCCGTGTCTAATGTTCCTCACCTGCCTTTGTTAATTATCCTTTGTTTGTGTTCCCTATTTAATGCCCTCTTGCTTCATTGTCTTGTTGCTCGTTCATTGTGGTGGTTGTGCCTTGTCTGTGTACGCCAGTGTTTTGTCTTGAAATTACCTTCGTGTCCGTTCAAGTTTGTGAGTGTGTTCCTGTTCTGTTAGTTTATATACTTTGCCCTATTTAAGACGTTGTGTCGTGTTCTGTTTAGTTTGTTTTTCCCCACCGAGGGAAGTGTTTTGTTCCAGTTTGCATTTTAGTTCGTTCTTGTATTTACACCCCCTCGTGGGTTTTTGTTTTGTGTTTTTTTTGTAAGAATAAAGATCTTGTTTAACCCCTTCATCTCCATCTGCCTGCAATTGGGTTCTTCTTCACGCCAGTCATGACAGAATGAACGAGCCACCACCGAACCCAGCAGGCATGGAGTCGGACGAGGCGTACAGGAGCCGCCAGGCTCACGTCCTGTTCGGCTTCCGCCAGAGGGGGACCCCCGTGAAGGACTTCGCCATGGACTTCCTGTCCACAGAGCGCTACTCGGGGTTCACCGAGGCAGAGTTGAAGGTAATATTCAACAGCTGCCTCGATGAACCCTTCGAGCCAGCAGAGATGCGCCGGTTGAGACCCCTGGGCTTTGTGGACCAGGTCCAACTCGCGATGAATCGTGAGGAGCCCAGGGGAATGTCCATGGCGGAGTCTCTCACGGGGCTGGCGGCTATCCCCGAGGACGGTCCCTTGCGGATCGGGGTTGTGGGCATCGCCACACCGCTGCCAGCGAGCCTCGGCGGGAAGCGGGGGAGACGTGAGTCCTGGGGCTCCATGTCTGAGGAGTCCCAGCCGGAGCCAGCCGCACCCTTTGCCTCTTTCCTTCAGCCGACCTCCAGGCGGGTGGCTCGGCTGAAGAGAAAGAGGCAGCGGCAGGCAGCGTGGATTTCCCTCCCTCCCGGTGCAGCAGCCGGTGTCCAGTCCGGTGCAGCCGGCGTCCAGTCCGGTGCAGCCGGAATCCAGTCCGGTGCAGCCGGCGTCCAGTCCGGTGATGCAGCCGGAATCCAGTCCGGTGCAGCCGGCGTCCAGTCCGGTGATGCAGCCGGAATCCAGTCCGTTGCAGCCAGAATCCAGTCCGGTGCAGCCGGCGTCCAGTCCAGTGATCCAGCCGGCGTCCCAGCTGGTGATCCGGCCGGCGTCCAGTCCGGCGTCCCAGCTGGTGTTCCAGCCAGCCTCCCAGCCGGCCTTCCAGCCGGCGTCTAGCCCTGTCCAGTCGGCCTTCCAGCCGGCGTCTAGCCCTGTCCAGCCGGCCTTCCAGCCGGCGTCAAGCCCTGTCCAGCCAGCCTTCCAGCCGGCGTCAAGCCCTGTGCAGCCGGCCTTCCAGCCGGCGTCCAGTCCGGTGATGCAGCCGGAATCCAGTCCGGTGATGCAGCCGGCGTCCAGTCTGGTGATGCAGCCGGAATCCAGTCCGGTGCAGCCGGCGTCCCAGCCGGTGATCCGGCCGGCGTCCAGTCCGGCGTCCCAGCCGGTGTTCCAGCCGGCCTCCCAGCCGGCGTCTAGCCCTGTCCAGCCAGCCTTCCAGCCGGCATCTAGCCCTGTCCAGCCGGCGTCAAGCCTGTTCCAGCCGGCCTTCCAGCCAGCCTTCCAGCCGGTCCCTGGGAAACTCCCAGGGTCAAAGACTGCCCCCTCCCAGGACTTCCCCTAAGTTCCCCAGGAATCCGCGCCCTCGAGCGCAGCCGGGGACTAAGACTTTTTTCCCCAATCCTTTTGGTTTACCCCCCATGAACTCTTGTTTTGCCCCACCCCCCCTCCCATGTTTGTTATTTTTATTAAGTCACCCCAATCCCTTAGTCTTGTTGTCTTGTCTGCCCCTTGTCTTGTTCACCATGTTTGTCTGGTTTTTGTCTTTGGTCCAGTCTGTCAGGTCTTGTTAGTCAACCCCTTGATGAACACCTGGAGGTGTTCATTAAGGGGGGGGCTCTGTCACGGTCCCACCTTCTTGTTTATGAAATTCTAGTCGTGTGGCGGGATCGGGGCAGAGCCCTTAGGTTTTATGTGAGAAAAACATGAGTTGTTTGTTTTTACTTCTCATGTGTTTTCTCGTGTCCTGTCATTGGCCCCGGCCCTCTCGTCTCATGTATTGCTCTCCTCCCATGTCTAATGTTCCCCACCTGCCTTTGTTAATTATCCTTCGTTTGTGTTTCCTATTTAATGCCCTCTTGTTTCATTGTCTTGTTGTTCATTGTGGTGGTTGTGCCTTGTCAGTGTACGCCAGTGTTTTGTCTTGGAATTACCTTCGTGTCCGTTCTAGTTTGTGAGTGTGTTCCTGTTCTGTTAGTTTATATACTTTGCCCTATTTAAGACATTGTGTCGTGTTCTGTTTAGTTTGTTTTTCCCCACCGAGGGAAGTGTTTTGTTCCAGTTTGCATTTTAGTTCGTTCTTGTATTTACACCCCCTCGTGGGTTTTTGTTTTGTGTTTTTTTTTGTAAGAATAAAGATCTTGTTTAACCCCTTCATCTCCATCTGCCTACAATTGGGTTCTTCACGCCAGTCGTGACAGGAACTCACATTTCTCGAGCTTCAGATATAGATGATGTTGACGGAGTCTGATGAGTACTTGTTGTACATGGTTGATATGGTCAGAGACGTTGGAGGAGTAAATGAGAATGTCATCGATATAGATTATCACAAATTGGTGTAGCATGTCCTGGAAGATTTCATTCATGAAGTTCTGAAAGACTGAAGGTGAGTTAGAAAGTCCGTACGGCATGACCTGGTATTCGTAGTGTCCAGATGGTGTAATGAATGCAGTTTTCCACTTGTCTCCCTGACATATGCGGAAAATATTGTAAGCACTGTGGAGATCTAGCTTTGAGAAGATGTGAGCTCCACATAGTTCTTCAAGGGTTGCGGGTACCAATGGTAGGGGGTAAGCGAACTTTACCATTTGGGAGTTGAAAACAAGATAGTCAATGCATGGTTGTAGCCCTCCATCTTTCTTAGCCACAAAGAAGAAACTTGAAGCTGGAGAGGTAGATGGTTGGATGAATCCTTGTTGTAACGCCTCTTTAATGTACTCATCCATGGCTTTGCGTTCTGGGATCGAGAGTGGGCTTTTGGAGCTCCATAAGGAATCTGCCCACTGACGAGCTCTTCCGGCTAGCAGTGAAATGATGAACGTGATTTTAGCGCAATCTCCGGAAAACTGGCGGGGAAGAATTTCAAAATATAATTGGCATTGTAACAGGAATCCTTTACATTCCGACACCTCACCCGAATATATTGTT